>NC_074670.1:20923459-21223459 GCF_029448725.1 Salvelinus fontinalis | reverse complement strand
CGAAAGCAAATATAGACATTAATGAGCGCGTTGCGGTCCTGTGTATCGGCAGGCGGGCGGCGTGGAGTCCCAGGTGGCCTAGCGTCTCCGCCGCGTCTGAACGTCTACAGAGCAAAGCGCTTCCCTCCGACAGACACCCTGTCAACGCAACAGGACATGAAACCCCATCAAAGATACAGTCCAGTGCAGAAGATGAAAGATACACCACCACACACACCCCTAGAGTCCAGAGAGAGTGAGAGATAAAAACAAGATGAGGGGGAGAGGAAGAGAGAGGGGTGGATAAGAGAGAAGGAGAGAGACAGAGTCATCATCCTTTCATCCACATCAATGGGCATCCATCCATCGTAATGCCTCTTTCCTGTCTGCAGTCTACACTAGATCATCAGCACCTCTCAGCACCTCTCCACTAAAATGAGGCTGGCCTTCAATACAAGTCAACATCTCAAACTAAAACAAGCAGTAAACCACCCAGTCTACAGCTATACTGACTCAAACTGGCTCTCAGCACCATACAATAGACCTACACCATACATACTGGTGTACACGCCATAGACACCACTTCACTGACTAGAACAGATGGCTCTAAAGCCACGATGGACTCATGGCCATGGCTCTAAAATGGCTCAATCTGGGTTCAAAAGTAATACACTATATAGGGAATAGGGTGCCATTTGGGACTCAACCCAAAAGAGGTGCGGAGAGCTGTCCTGCTGTACCCTAACCTGGCCACTAGGTGGCTCTTCATCCCCACAGCTGAGCCACTGTGCTGGGTCGCTGTGACAGAGCACCTTCCATCTCACAGAGAGGACCCATCAAACTGGAGAGGACAAGCTAGTGGGCTCCTCCGTGTGGGAGGAGTTCTCACACAGGCATACTCACCGTGCACTCGTACACTGACACCACACACACACACATGCGAGAGAACCCTTTTCAAAAGTAGTATGGACAGGCCAACAAATGGTCTGACCATTCAAATGTTCCACTTAATGATAAACTTTGACTCTTTCACTCTGATAGACATGATTTGCATAGACATGATGAACTAGCTCAATAAATAACCATTATTCCAGCAGCACTCTTTATTCTAGTGGCTGCATTAAGATATCTAAGATAGATTGACAGCCTCTTCAACCCCCGAGTCAATTAATGAACATTATGAGAGAGAAAATATACTGGAATCACTTTTGACTTTTTAAAAAGGTAGGATAAATAATGGCAAATTATATAACTGACCTTAGAGGTGCTGTATGCTCCACTACATATGCATACGGGAGATTAAAAAACACCTATAAATATTAATGTGGGTCAATTTCCCAGCACAAATAAGTCATGCATTATCTCTGTGTGGGCTTAGAGTGGAATCAGCCTCGTGCTCCCTCCCCCACTAATACAAGACTGACAGGTGGACGGACGGAGAGACAGACGCGAGGACAGCAGGACAATGGAGGAGAGAGCACAACTACTACTCCTTCGCTACCACTTCATTTGATGTTCTGCTTATTAATGTCTTAATAAGGCATTTGTAAATACTTTACTAACAATTAGAAGACTATAGCGTTTGTTGACATAGCATAAGCACATCTATATGCAATCCCTTTATTACGCATAGCTTTAATCATATACTGTATAAACCATGGAACAACCAGCTTTAATCATATACTGTATAAACCATGGAACAACCAGCTTTAATCATATACTGTATAAACCATGGAACAACCAGCTTTAATCATATGCTGTATAAACCATGGAACAACCAGCTTTAATCATATACTGTATAAACCATGGAACAACCAGCTTTAATCATATGCTGTATAAACCATGGAACAACCAGCTTTAATCATATACTGTATAAACCATGGAACAACCAGCTTTAATCATATACTGTATAAACCATGGAACAACCAGCTTTAATCATATACTGTATAAACCATGGAACAACCAGCTTTAATCATATGCTGTATAAACCATGGAACAACCAGCTTTAATCATATACTGTATAAACCATGGAACAACCAGCTTTAATCATATGCTGTATAAACCATGGAACAACCAGCTTTAATCATATACTGTATAAACCATGGAACAACCAGCTTTAATCATATACTGTATAAACCATGGAACAACCAGCTTTAATCATATACTGTATAAACCATGGAACAACCAGCTTTAATCATATACTGTATAAACCATGGAACAACCAGCTTTAATCATATACTGTATAAACCATGGAACAACCAGCTTTAATCATATACTGTATAAACCATGGAACAAACAGCTTTAATCATATACTGTATAAACCATGGAACAACCAGCTTTAATCATATACTGTATAAACCATGGAACAACCAGCTTTAATCATATACTGTATAAACCATGGAACAACCAGCTTTAATCATATACTGTATAAACCATGGAACAACCAGCTTTAATCATATACTGTATAAACCATGGAACAACCAGCTTTAATCATATACTGTATAAACCATGGAACAACCAGCTTTAATCATATACTGTATAAACCATGGAACAACCAGCTTTAATCATATACTGAATAAACCATGGAACAACCAGCTTTAATCATATACTGAATAAACCATGGAACAACCAGCTTTAATCATATACTGTATAAACCATGGAACAACCAGCTTTAATCATATACTGTATAAACCATGGAACAACCAGCTTTAATCATATACTGTATAAACCATGGAACAACCAGCTTTAATCATATACTGTATAAACCATGGAACAACCAGCTTTAATCATATGATGTATAAACCATGGAACAACCAGCTTTAATCATATGCTGTATAAACCATGGAACAACCAGCTTTAATCATATGCTGTATAAACCATGGAACAACCAGCTTTAATCATATGCTGTATAAACCATGGAACAACCAGCTTTAATCATATACTGTATAAACCATGGAACAACCAGCTTTAATCATATACTGTATAAACCATGGAACAACCAGCTTTAATCATATACTGTATAAACCATGGAACAACCAGCTTTAATCATATGCTGTATAAACCATGGAACAACCAGCTTTAATCATATGCTGTATAAACCATGGAACAACCAGCTTTAATCATATGCTGTATAAACCATGGAACAACCAGCTTTAATCATATGCTGTATAAACCATGGAACAACCAGCTTTAATCATATGCTGTATAAACCATGGAACAACCAGCTTTAATCATATACTGTATAAACCATGGAACAACCAGCTTTAATCATATACTGTATAAACCATGGAACAACCAGCTTTAATCATATACTGTATAAACCATGGAACAACCAGCTTTAATCATATACTGTATAAACCATGGAACAACCAGCTTTAATCATATACTGTATAAACCATGGAACAACCAGCTTTAATCATATACTGTATAAACCATGGAACAACCAGCTTTAATCATATGCTGTATAAACCATGGAACAACCAGCTTTAATCATATACTGTATAAACCATGGAACAACCAGCTTTAATCATATGCTGTATAAACCATGGAACAACCAGCTTTAATCATATGCTGTATAAACCATGGAACAACCAGCTTTAATCATATGCTGTATAAACCATGGAACAACCAGCTTTAATCATATGCTGTATAAACCATGGAACAACCAGCTTTAATCATATGCTGTATAAACCATGGAACAACCAGCTTTAATCATATGCTGTATAAACCATGGAACAACCAGCTTTAATCATATACTGTATAAACCATGGAACAACCAGCTTTAATCATATACTGTATAAACCATGGAACAACCAGCTTTAATCATATACTGTATAAACCATGGAACAACCAGCTTTAATCATATGCTGTATAAACCATGGAACAACCAGCTTTAATCATATGCTGTATAAACCATGGAACAACCAGCTTTAATCATATACTGTATAAACCATGGAACAACCAGCTTTAATCATATACTGTATAAACCATGGAACAACCAGCTTTAATCATATACTGTATAAACCATGGAACAACCAGCTTTAATCATATACTGTATAAACCATGGAACAACCAGCTTTAATCATATACTGTATAAACCATGGAACAACCAGCTTTAATCATATACTGTATAAACCATGGAACAACCAGCTTTAATCATATACTGTATAAACCATGGAACAACCAGCTTTAATCATATACTGTATAAACCATGGAACAACCAGCTTTAATCATATACTGTATAAACCATGGAACAACCAGCTTTAATCATATACTGTATAAACCATGGAACAACCAGCTTTAATCATATACTGAATAAACCATGGAACAACCAGCTTTAATCATATACTGTATAAACCATGGAACAACCAGCTTTAATCATATACTGTATAAACCATGGAACAACCAGCTTTAATCATATACTGTATAAACCATGGAACAACCAGCTTTAATCATATACTGTATAAACCATGGAACAACCAGCTTTAATCATATGCTGTATAAACCATGGAACAACCAGCTTTAATCATATACTGTATAAACCATGGAACAACCAGCTTTAATCATATGCTGTATAAACCATGGAACAACCAGCTTTAATCATATACTGTATAAACCATGGAACAACCAGCTTTAATCATATGCTGTATAAACCATGGAACAACCAGCTTTAATCATATGCTGTATAAACCATGGAACAACCAGCTTTAATCATATGCTGTATAAACCATGGAACAACCAGCTTTAATCATATGCTGTATAAACCATGGAACAACCAGCTTTAATCATATGCTGTATAAACCATGGAACAACCAGCTTTAATCATATGCTGTATAAACCATGGAACAACCAGCTTTAATCATATGCTGTATAAACCATGGAACAACCAGCTTTAATCATATACTGTATAAACCATGGAACAACCAGCTTTAATCATATACTGTATAAACCATGGAACAACCAGCTTTAATCATATACTGAATAAACCATGGAACAACCAGCTTTAATCATATACTGTATAAACCATGGAACAACCAGCTTTAATCATATACTGTATAAACCATGGAACAACCAGCTTTAATCATATACTGTATAAACCATGGAACAACCAGCTTTAATCATATACTGTATAAACCATGGAACAACCAGCTTTAATCATATACTGTATAAACCATGGAACAACCAGCTTTAATCATATACTGTATAAACCATGGAACAACCAGCTTTAATCATATACTGAATAAACCATGGAACAACCAGCTTTAATCATATACTGTATAAACCATGGAACAACCAGCTTTAATCATATACTGTATAAACCATGGAACAACCAGCTTTAATCATATACTGTATAAACCATGGAACAACCAGCTTTAATCATATACTGTATAAACCATGGAACAACCAGCTTTAATCATATGCTGTATAAACCATGGAACAACCAGCTTTAATCATATACTGTATAAACCATGGAACAACCAGCTTTAATCATATGCTGTATAAACCATGGAACAACCAGCTTTAATCATATACTGTATAAACCATGGAACAACCAGCTTTAATCATATGCTGTATAAACCATGGAACAACCAGCTTTAATCATATACTGTATAAACCATGGAACAACCAGCTTTAATCATATGCTGTATAAACCATGGAACAACCAGCTTTAATCATATGCTGTATAAACCATGGAACAACCAGCTTTAATCATATACTGTATAAACCATGGAACAACCAGCTTTAATCATATGCTGTATAAACCATGGAACAACCAGCTTTAATCATATACTGTATAAACCATGGAACAACCAGCTTTAATCATATGCTGTATAAACCATGGAACAACCAGCTTTAATCATATGCTGTATAAACCATGGAACAACCAGCTTTAATCATATACTGTATAAACCATGGAACAACCAGCTTTAATCATATGCTGTATAAACCATGGAACAACCAGCTTTAATCATATGCTGTATAAACCATGGAACAACCAGCTTTAATCATATACTGTATAAACCATGGAACAACCAGCTTTAATCATATGCTGTATAAACCATGGAACAACCAGCTTTAATCATATACTGTATAAACCATGGAACAACCAGCTTTAATCATATGCTGTATAAACCATGGAACAACCAGCTTTAATCATATGCTGTATAAACCATGGAACAACCAGCTTTAATCATATGCTGTATAAACCATGGAACAACCAGCTTTAATCATATGCTGTATAAACCATGGAACAACCAGCTTTAATCATATGCTGTATAAACCATGGAACAACCAGCTTTAATCATATACTGTATAAACCATGGAACAACCAGCTTTAATCATATGCTGTATAAACCATGGAACAACCAGCTTTAATCATATACTGTATAAACCATGGAACAACCAGCTTTAATCATATGCTGTATAAACCATGGAACAACCAGCTTTAATCATATGCTGTATAAACCATGGAACAACCAGCTTTAATCATATACTGTATAAACCATGGAACAACCAGCTTTAATCATATGCTGTATAAACCATGGAACAACCAGCTTTAATCATATACTGTATAAACCATGGAACAACCAGCTTTAATCATATGCTGTATAAACCATGGAACAACCAGCTTTAATCATATGCTGTATAAACCATGGAACAACCAGCTTTAATCATATACTGTATAAACCATGGAACAACCAGCTTTAATCATATGCTGTATAAACCATGGAACAACCAGCTTTAATCATATGCTGTATAAACCATGGAACAACCAGCTTTAATCATATACTGTATAAACCATGGAACAACCAGCTTTAATCATATGCTGTATAAACCATGGAACAACCAGCTTTAATCATATACTGTATAAACCATGGAACAACCAGCTTTAATCATATACTGTATAAACCATGGAACAACCAGCTTTAATCATATACTGTATAAACCATGGAACAACCAGCTTTAATCATATGCTGTATAAACCATGGAACAACCAGCTTTAATCATATGCTGTATAAACCATGGAACAACCAGCTTTAATCATATGCTGTATAAACCATGGAACAACCAGCTTTAATCATATACTGTATAAACCATGGAACAACCAGCTTTAATCATATGCTGTATAAACCATGGAACAACCAGCTTTAATCATATACTGTATAAACCATGGAACAACCAGCTTTAATCATATGCTGTATAAACCATGGAACAACCAGCTTTAATCATATACTGTATAAACCATGGAACAACCAGCTTTAATCATATGCTGTATAAACCATGGAACAACCAGCTTTAATCATATGCTGTATAAACCATGGAACAACCAGCTTTAATCATATGCTGTATAAACCATGGAACAACCAGCTTTAATCATATACTGTATAAACCATGGAACAACCAGCTTTAATCATATGCTGTATAAACCATGGAACAACCAGCTTTAATCATATACTGTATAAACCATGGAACAACCAGCTTTAATCATATACTGTATAAACCATGGAACAACCAGCTTTAATCATATACTGTATAAACCATGGAACAACCAGCTTTAATCATATGCTGTATAAACCATGGAACAACCAGCTTTAATCATATGCTGTATAAACCATGGAACAACCAGCTTTAATCATATACTGTATAAACCATGGAACAACCAGCTTTAATCATATGCTGTATAAACCATGGAACAACCAGCTTTAATCATATGCTGTATAAACCATGGAACAACCAGCTTTAATCATATGCTGTATAAACCATGGAACAACCAGCTTTAATCATATGCTGTATAAACCATGGAACAACCAGCTTTAATCATATGCTGTATAAACCATGGAACAACCAGCTTTAATCATATGCTGTATAAACCATGGAACAACCAGCTTTAATCATATGCTGTATAAACCATGGAACAACCAGCTTTAATCATATACTGAATAAACCATGGAAGAACCAGCTTTAATCATATGCTGTATAAACCATGGAAGAACCAGCTTTAATCATATGCTGTATAAACCATGGAACAACCAGCTTTAATCATATACTGTATAAACCATGGAACAACCAGCTTTAATCATATGCTGTATAAACCATGGAACAACCAGCTTTAATCATATACTGTATAAACCATGGAACAACCAGCTTTAATCATATGCTGTATAAACCATGGAACAACCAGCTTTAATCATATGCTGTATAAACCATGGAACAACCAGCTTTAATCATATACTGTATAAACCATGGAACAACCAGCTTTAATCATATGCTGTATAAACCATGGAACAACCAGCTTTAATCATATGCTGTATAAACCATGGAACAACCAGCTTTAATCATATGCTGTATAAACCATGGAACAACCAGCTTTAATCATATACTGTATAAACCATGGAACAACCAGCTTTAATCATATACTGTATAAACCATGGAACAACCAGCTTTAATCATATGCTGTATAAACCATGGAACAACCAGCTTTAATCATATACTGAATAAACCATGGAAGAACCAGCTTTAATCATATGCTGTATAAACCATGGAAGAACCAGCTTTAATCATATGCTGTATAAACCATGGAAGAACCAGCTTTAATCATATGCTGTATAAACCATGGAACAACCAGCTTTAATCATATACTGTATAAACCATGGAACAACCAGCTTTAATCATATGCTGTATAAACCATGGAACAACCAGCTTTAATCATATGCTGTATAAACCATGGAACAACCAGCTTTAATCATATGCTGTATAAACCATGGAACAACCAGCTTTAATCATATACTGTATAAACCATGGAACAACCAGCTTTAATCATATGCTGTATAAACCATGGAACAACCAGCTTTAATCAAATGCTGTATAAACCATGGAAGAACCAGCTTTAATCATATACTGTATAAACCATAAAACAACCAGCTTTAATCATATACTGTATAAACCATGGAACAACCAGCTTTAATCATATGCTGTATAAACCATGGAAGAACCAGCTTTAATCATATACTGTATAAACCATGGAACAAACAGCTTTAATCGTGGGTTTACTCCATTTAACGGTTAACATCAGAAATCAAACGAACGTAACAATAATTGTATCTTACTGTATCACTGATTAAAGTGTTGCAGCCCCATCTGTACTGAGGGTCTAATTCACAGCTCAACAGGAGCACACAGTCCTCTTTACAGCTGATTAGCTTCTGATGGCTATTTTAGTCTCCTTACAAGTATTATAAACAACAGATAATTATGTGTATTATTGTGCTACACACAATTAAAATATGTATATTCCCAGGCATACACACACACACTATCTTCAATTAATTCATATCCATTCTGTCAAACCAGGCCACGAGGCACCATTTTCAACCCACTACATAACCTCTCATGTGTATTTGTGGTTTTACAAAGCGTGAAAAGTGATATGATTTGTATATTTATACATTTCCCCATATAAATAGGAGGGAAGATTAGAGGCACATCAATCATGGGCCGGCCCCGAGGAATAAAGGAAAGGTTAGTAGATTTATCACTCTGCCTCATGTTGCTGTACTGCTCTCTCTCTCTGCTGGGGGAGATTTAAATACGGAGAGACATACAGTCTGACTAACCGTCGTCCAGTGAGGACTGCTGCAGATACACCCCTGTGTACTCTCCGTGCACACACACCATTAATTAAGAGTGTGTGTGCGCACAACACATGCACGCACACAAAAAAAGACACGCACAGTGAGAATGCGGTCCATGCCGTAGCCCCAGTGGTACAGTAGTTGTGTGAGGTGGAGAGGAGCAGAGTGACTTTCAGAAATCACTGAAGGAGCAGCAGGCCAACCCTGACACTGGTCTATGTGTGTGTGTGTGTGTGTGTGTGTGTGTGTGTGTGTGTGTGTGTGTGTGTGTGTGTGTGTGTGTGTGTGTGTGTGTGTGTGTGTGTGTGTGTGTGTGTGTGTGCGTGTGCGTGCGTGTGCGTGTGTGTGCGTGTGTGGCTGTCTATTGATCCCTGTCCTGTGTGATTGATTCTATTCATCCTGAGCCCATAGCTACAGTCAATCATGACCAGTAGGTTCTGACCAGCAGGTTCTGATCATACGCTCCTCTACCTAGACAAGAAATAGTGAGTCTGGTTGGTCCAACTGGACTAGAGCATGGGCCAAGCTACACACACAGAGATCCTATTAAATTACTATAGCATGCTAATTTCACATTTTATGGCTACACACCACTGACTGTCTGTCTACATCTGTAGGTGTGTAGGTCTGTCTGCCTGCCGGTCTGTCTGCTTGCCTCTTCAGTCTTCATCTTCAACCAGAACTCTACTCCATGGTCTACAGGTTAAATATCAGTACTGTCCTCCTCAAGCACATTCAACACCTGTGCTGTTCTCATTCACAGCATAGGTAGAAGGCAGTCAAACACCCAGTAGATAAAACACTTAGACAACACACGCCGAGTGACAGAGCTCCACTTCCCTGGCCTGTTGATTGGCCTGTATCTGAGTGCTGTAAAGTTTGTTCATGGTATCTACGGGGGCAGAGTGGGCCTCTCTAACTCTCACACACATCCTTCCTCTTTGTTTACAGCTCTCCCCCCAGGAACCCACTCTAAAGAGGTGCCTGACCTCAATTTCTCTCACTTTCCTCTCCTTTAAATCTCATAAATGAATGCTCATAAATAACGGTGTTTGTCTGTAGCCTGAGCCAAAGAGGAGAGCCAGCCCAGGAGACACAGCCACTTTACAGTACACACAGTAACTGTAGTACACATTCCAGTAGACTGGAGTCCAGTTACAGTAACTGTAGTACACATTCCAGTAGACTGGAGTCCAGTTACAGTAACTGTAGTACACACTCCAGTAGACTGGAGTCCAGTTACAGTAACTGTAGTACACACTCCAGTAGACTGGAGTCCAGTTACAGTAACTGTAGTACACATTCCAGTAGACTGGAGTCCAGTTACAGTAACTGTAGTACACATTCCAGTAGACTGGAGTCCAGTTACAGTAACTGTAGTACACACTCCAGTAGACTGGAGTCCAGTTACAGTAACTGTAGTACACACTCCAGTAGACTGGAGTCCAGTTACAGTAACTGTAGTACACACTCCAGTAGACTGGAGTCCAGTTACAGTAACTTTAGTACACACTCCAGTAGACTGGAGTCCAGTTACAGTAACTGTAGTACACACTCCAGTAGACTGGAGTCCAGTTACAGTAACTGTAGTACACATTCCAGTAGACTGGAGTCCAGTTACAGTAACTGTAGTACACACTCCAGTAGACTGGAGTCCAGTTACAGTAACTGTAGTACACACTCCAGTAGACTGGAGTCCAGTTACAGTAACTTTAGTACACACTCCAGTAGACTGGAGTCCAGTTACAGTAACTTTAGTACACACTCCAGTAGACTGGAGTCCAGTTACAGTAACTGTAGTACACATTCCAGTAGACTGGAGTCCAGTTACAGTAACTGTAGTACACACTCCAGTAGACTGGAGTCCAGTTACAGTAACTGTAGTACACACTCCAGTAGACTGGAGTCCAGTTACAGTAACTGTAGTACACACTCCAGTAGACTGGAGTCTAGTTACAGTAACTGTAGTACACACTCCAGTAGACTGGAGTCCAGTTACAGTAACTGTAGTACACACTCCAGTAGACTGGAGTCCAGTTACAGTAACTTTAGTACACACTCCAGTAGACTGGAGAACAGTTACAGTAACTGTAGTACACACTCCAGTAGACTGGAGTCCAGTTACAGTAACTTTAGTACACATTCCAGTAGACTGGAGTCCAGTTACAGTAACTGTAGTACACACTCCAGTAGACTGGAGTCCAGTTACAGTAACTGTAGTACACACTCCAGTAGACTGGAGTCCAGTTACAGTAACTTTAGTACACACTCCAGTAGACTGGAGTCCAGTTACAGTAACTTTAGTACACACTCCAGTAGACTGGAGTCCAGTTACAGTAACTGTTGTACACATTCCAGTAGACTGGAGTCCAGTTACAGTAACTGTAGTACACACTCCAGTAGACTGGAGTCCAGTTACAGTAACTGTAGTACACATTCCAGTAGACTGGAGTCCAGTTACAGTAACTGTAGTACACACTCCAGTAGACTGGAGTCCAGTTACAGTAACTGTAGTACACATTCCAGTAGACTGGAGTCTACAGTTACAGTAACTGTAGTACACACTCCAGTGGACTGGAGTCCAGTTACAGTAACTTTAGTACACACTCCAGTAGACTGGAGTCCATAGTTACCGTAACTTTAGTACACACAAGAGGTCGACCGATTAAACGGAATGGCCGATGAAATTAGGGCTGATTTTATGTTTTCATAACAATCGGTAATCGCCATTTTTGGATGCCGATTATGGCCGATTACATTGCACTCCACGAGGAGACTGCGTGGCAAGCTGACCACCTGTTACGCGAGTGCAGCAAGGAGCCAAGGTAAGTTGCTAGCTAGCATTAACTTCTTGCAACTATAGGGGGTGCTGTTTCGCATTAGCATAATTTGCTCTACAGATTAAACTGCCTAGTACTCAATTCTTGCTCGTACAATATGCATATTATTGTTATTATTGGATAGAAAACACTGTCTAGTTTCTATAGCCGTTTGAATTATGTCTCTGAGTGGAACAGAACTCATTCTACAGCACTTTTCCTCCCAGTGAGTGAGTTTTCAGAACTCTTGGCCTCTGGTTCCAGATCAGTTTTAAAGCCACTGTAAATCCTATGAGGATACAAACACTGCCCACGCCTTCCTCTAGATGTCAGTAAGTGGTGACAATTTGAATGGAGTCGATTGCGCAATCATGGCCTCTACAAATCACAAAATACCGGAAGTAGCGTTCTTTTGGACTCTGCGCTCAACGCAAGAAGGATATCTGACTGGCCTTTTTCCAAGCCTTGGTTTAGCCAGTAATATAGCGTCGGTCATGTTTTTACTCGTTATAGGTGTTAGAAACATCATAAGGTAGTTAATTTAAACCGTTATAGCAATTTATATCCGTTTAGTGCGATTTTGAGGCATTTCTATGTGATGCTCTTTGAAGAGCCGGGCACGTTTCGGGGTCCCGGTCGAACGTTAGTGGGCATTTCGACGGACAGAGGGCATCTTTCGACCAAAAGAAGATTAGACCCAAGAAAGGATACATTGCCCAAGAATCTGATGGAAGATCACCTCATAGTAAGAAATATTTAAGATGATAAATCGTTGTTCTGTCGAAAATTTTTAAACGCATATTCCTCCATTTTGTTTGGCATAGCTTCGCTTGGCGAACCCTGTATTGCACAGTAAGGATAATTTTAGAAATGTAATTCAGCGATTGCATTAAGAACTAATTTGTCTTTCGATAGCTGTCCAAATTATATTTTTTTAGTCAAGTTTATGAATAGATATCCATGAGACAAGATCACTGTGAAAGATGGCGACCAACATTTTCAGGCTAGTTTTGCTAGTATTGTCATTGTATAACCACGTTTTTTTATGGCTAAATATGCACATTTTCGAACAAACTCTATATGTATGTTGTAATATGATGTTACAGGAGTGTCATCGGAAGAATTCTGAGAAGGTTAGTGAAAAAATTAATATATTTTGGCGATGATAACGATATCGCTCTCTTTGGCTTGAATCAATGGTCGGGTAACGTTTGCATATGTGGTATGCTAATATAACGATTTATTGTGTTTTCGCTGTAAAACACTTAGAACATCTGAAATATTGTCTGAATTCACAAGATCTGCGTCTTTCCATTGCTATGTGCTGTGTATTTTTAAGAAATGTTTTATGATGAGTAAATTGGTAAAACACGTTGCTCTCTGTAGTAATTCTAGTCGCTTTGGTGAGATTTGTGATGGTGGCTGCAATGACAAACTATGATTTATACCTGAAATATGCACATTTTTCTAACAAAACCTATCCTATACCATAAATATGTTATCAGACTGTCATCTGATGAGGTTTTTTCTTGGTTAGTGGCTATCAATATCTTAGTTTAGCCGAATTGGTGATAGCTACTGGTGGAGAGAAAAAATGGTGGACAAAGAAAAATGGTGTCTTTTGCTAACGTGTTTAGCTAATAGATTTACATAGTGTCTTCCCTGTAAAACATTTAAAAAATCTGAAATGGTGGCTTTATTCACAAGATCTGTATCTTTCATTAGGTGTCTTGGACTGATTTAATGATATTTAGATGCTACTATTTAATTGTGACGCTATGCTAGCGATGCTAATCAGTGTGGGGGGGGTGGGGGGTGCTCCCGGATCTGGGGTTGAGGCTCGTGAAAGGTTAAACTTATCTTATAAACAACAATCTTAACATAATCACTAGTTAACTACACATGGTTGATGATATTACTAGTTTATCTAGCTTGTCCTGCGTTGCAAATAATCAATGCGGTGCGTATATTGTGTATTTTAAAAAAATATATATATATTGTGTACATTTTTTTTTTTAAACCTGCGTATTTAGTTAAAAGAAATTCATGTTAGCAAGCAATATTAACTAGGCAAATTGTGTCACTTCTTTTGCGTTCTGTGCTCGCAAAGTCCGGGTATATACAGCAGTTTGCGCCGCCTGGCTCCTTGCGAACTGTGTGAATACCATTTCTTCCTAACAAAGACCGTAATTAATTTGCCAGAATTGTACATAATTATGACATAACATTGAAGGTTGTGCAATGTAACAGCAATATTTAGACTTATGGATGACACCCGTTCGATAAAATACGGAACGGTTCTGTATTTCACTGAAAGAATAAACATTTTGATTTCGAAATGATAGTTAAACCAAATTGAACATGTTTCTTCATTTATTTGAGACTAAATATATTTGTATTATTGTAATTGTCATTATTACAAATATATATATATATATATATATATATATATATATATATATATATATATATATATATATATATATATATATATATATATATATATATATAAAAATTGGCCGATTAATCGGTATCGACCGTTTTTTGGTCCTCCAATAATCGGTGATAAAAAATCATAATCAGTCAACCTCTAATACACTCTCCAGTAGACTGGAGTCTACAGTTACAGTAACTTTAGTACCCTCTCCAGTAGACTGGAGTCTACAGTTACAGTAACTTTAGTACCCTCTCCAGTAGACTGGAGTCTACAGTTACAGTAACTGTGGTACACACTCCAGTAGACTGGAGTCTCCAGAAACAGTAACTTTAGTCCACTCAAACACTATCACGATAGATAGGGGTAGGAGTAACAGTCTACAGCTTTGGTGCACTGTCTAGAAGAATAGTGATTAGTGTGTGTGTCCAGGTATAGTAATGTAGATTCACCTTTATCTAACGTGAACTCATGTAAGCTTCATAACCTTGGCACACTGTACCTGTGCTCCATATAAAGACTCAGATGGTCCTGACAATCCCTGTAGCCAACAATATCTCACGTCTACTCCTAACCAGTAGTTACTCCTAACCCAGGTCTACTCCTAACCAGTCGTTACTCCTAACCAGTCGTTACTCCTAACCAGTCGTTACTCCTAACCAGTCGTTACTCCTAACCAGTAGCTACTCCTAACCAGTAGTTACTCCTAACCCAGTTCCACTCTTAACCAGTAGTTACTCTTAACCAGTAGTTACTCTTAACCTAGTTCCACTCCTAACCGGCAGTTACTCCTAACCAGTAGTTACTCCTAACCCAGTTCCACTCCTAACCAGTAGTTCGTCCTAACCAGTAGTTCGTCCTAACCCAGGTCTACTCCTAACCCAGGTCTACTCCTAACCCAGGTCTACTCCTAACCCAGGTCTACTCCTAACCAGTAGTTACTCCTAACCCAGGTCTACTCCTAACCCAGGTCTACTCCTAACCCAGTTCCACTCCTAACCAGTAGTTCGTCCTAACCCAGGTCTACTCCTAACCCAGGTCTACTCTTAACCGGTCGTTACTCTTAACCGGTCGTTACTCTTAACCGGTCGTTACTCTTAACCGGTCGTTACTCTTAACCGGTCGTTACTCTTAACCGGTCGTTACTCTTAACCGGTCGTTACTCTTAACCGGTCGTTACTCTTGACCAGTAGTTACTCCTGACCAGTAGTTACTCCTGACCCATGTCTACTCCTAACCAGTAGTTACAGTAGTTACTCTTAACCAGTAGTAACTCTTAACCAGTAGTTACTCCTAACCCACGTCTACTCCTAACCAGTAGTTACCGGATGTGTACCAAACTCACTAAAAGTGGCAGTAATAAAGCCTCTCTTGAAAAAGCCAAACCTTGACCCAGAAAATATTTAAAAAACTAAAAATCGGCCTATATTGAATCTTCCATTCCTCTCAATTTTTTTGGGAAAAAGCTGTTGCGCTGCAACTCACTGCCTTCCTGAAGACAAACAATGTATACGAAATGCTTCAGTCTGGTTTTAGACCCCATCATAGCACTGAGACTGCACTTGTGAAGGTGGTAAATTACCTTTTAATGGCGTCAGACTGAGGCTCTGCATCTGTCCTCGTGCTCCTAGACCTTAGTGCTGCCTTTGATACCATCGATCACCACATTCTTTTGGAGAGATTGGAAACCCAAATTGGTCTACACGGACAAGTTCTGGCTTAGGACCACTACAAGGTTCCGTTTTAGGACCACTACTGAACCCTGACCTGTTCACCGGACGTGCTACCTGTCCCAGACCTGTTGTTTTCAACTCTCTAGAGACAGCAGGAGCAGTAGAGATACTCTTAATGATCGGATATGAAAAGCCAACTGACATTTACTCCTGAGGTGCTGACTTGCTGCACCCTCGACAACTACTGTGATTATTATTATTTGACCATGCTGGTCATTTATGAACATTTGGCCATGTTCTGTTATAATCTCCACCCGGCACAGCCAGTAGAGGACTGGCCACCCCTCATAGCCTGGTTCCTCTCTAGGTTTCTTCCTAGGTTTTGGCCTTTCTAGGGAGTTTTTCCTAGCCACCGTGCTTCTACACCTGCATTGCTTGCCGTTTGGGGTTTTAGGCTGGGTTTCTGTACAGCACTTTGAGATATCAGCTGATTTAAGAAGGGTTATATAAATACATTTGATTTATTCCTAACCCAGGTCTACTCCTAACCCAGGTCTACTCCTAACCTAGGTCTACTCCTAACCAGTAGTTACTCCTCACCTGAAACAGAAATAAACCAACGTATGTTCCTTACTGATTTCTCACACTGGCCGTAGTCCGGTCCATGGTCTGGCTGGAAGAAGGAAGACTCTCCACGGTTCTTAGCCATCTCGATCAGCCCCATGGCTGTCCTCACCGTGGCATTACGAGCATGGACAAACACCATCACCTGGGTCACACAGAGAACAGAGACACGGGTCAGTCTGGGTCAAAGGGAAAAACACAGAGGACGGAGAGAAGTCAGTCTTGAGCATAGACAAACACCATCACCTGGAAGACGCAGAGAATACAGACACAGGTCAGTCGGGGGTCAAAGGTCAAAACACACAGAAATAGAGGTAGAGATCAGCCCATACTGTTTGCTACAACATTCCTCTTTCATCTAATAGCACTACTGTACAGTGCTGTTCCTTGCCACACTAAAGATCCATTGAGACTGTAGATACTTCTCTCCTGCTGTACTGTATGAGAACAGAAGAAGGTCACGGTGCCATTTTAATCTTTTGTTAAAAGGACAGAGAAGGGCTGTCATTTTCCTATTACACTCAGCCTGCCCTTGTAAAACAGTCAATACCACAGGCAAAACAATCAATAATAGAAATACAAGACAGTTATGAGATGGAGGCAAAGGACTCTCCCTCCCTCCCTCCCTCCCTCCCTCCCTCCCTCCCTCCCTCCCTCCCTACTTCCCCTTGTCTTTTAAGGACACTATAAAGGGACTAGAGAGAGGAGTGAGGGAGGGAGAGAGAATATGAGAGATAGTGGGAGAGGAGATGAGAGATAGCATGTTAATATCCATATGTGTGTGTGTGTCTGTGATTACAGGCCTGAAGGGTGTGTTTCCTTCCTCTGTCTTTGTACCAGTCACAGAGGGAGCCTCATAACAGATCATGTGCCACCATTGATTCCTCTTCTGGTGCAGAGCTAAGAAGTGTCATCCCTCCTCTGTCACTGTATCATAATGTAATGTAATGTATCATAATGTAATGTATCATATTGTAAAGTATCATAATGTAATGTATCCTAATGTAATGTATACTAATGTAATGTATACTAATGTAATGTATCCTAATGTAATGTTTCATAATGTAATGTATCATAATGTCATGTATTATAACGTAATGCATTATAACGTAATGTATTATAACGTAATGTGTATCCTAATGTAATGTGTATCCTAATGTAATGTATCCTAATGTAATGTATACTAATGTAATGTATACTAATGTAATGTATCCTAATGTAATGTTTCATAATGTAATGTATCATAATGTCATGTATTATAACGTAATGCATTATAACGTAATGTATTATAACGTAATGTGTATCCTAATGTAATGTGTATCCTAATGTAATGTGTATCCTAATGTAATGTATCCTAATGTAATGTATCATAATGTAATGTATACTAATGTAGTGTATCCTAATGTAATGTATCATAATGTAATGTTTCATAATGTAATGTATCATAATGTCATGCATCATAATGTCGTGTATCATAATGTAATGTATCCTAATGTAGTGTATCATAATGCAATGTATCCTAATGTAATGTATCATAACATAATGTAATTTATCATAACGTAATGTATCATAACGTAATGTAATGTTTCATAATGTAATGTATCCGAATGTAATGTATCATAATGTAATGTATCCTAATGTAATGTATCCTAATGTAGTGTATCATAATGTAATGTATCATAATGTAATGTATCATAATGTAATGTATCATAATGCAATGTATCCTAATGTAATGTATCATAACATAATGTAATTTATCATAACGTAATGTATCATAATGTAATGTATCCTAATGTAATGTATCCTAATGTAGTGTATCATAATGTAATGTATCCTAATGTAATGTATCATAATGTAATGTATCATAATGTAGTGTATCATAATGTAATGTATCATAATGCAATGTATCCTAATGTAATGTATCATAACATAATGTAATTTATCATAATGTAATGTATCATAATGTAATGTATCCTAATGTAATGTATCCTAATGTAGTGTATCATAATGTAATGTATCCTAATGTAATGTATCATAATGTAATGTATCATAATGCAATGTATCCTAATGTAATGTATCATAACATAATGTAATTTATCATAACGTAATGTATCATAACGTAATGTAATGTTTCATAATGTAATGTATCCGAATGTAATGTATCATAATGTAATGTATCCTAATGTAATGTATCCTAATGTAGTGTATCCTAATGTAATGTATCCTAATGTAATGTATCCTAATGTAATGAAATGTATCATAATGTAATGTATCCTAATGTAATGTAATGTATCATAATGTAATGCATCATAATGTAATGTAATGTATCCTAATGTAATGTATCATAATGTAATGTATCCTAATGTAATGTATCCTAATGTAATGTATCCTAATGTAATGTATCCTAATGTAATGTATCCTAATGTAATGTAATGTATCATAATGTAGTGTATCCTAATGTAGTGTATCCTAATGTAATGTATCCTAATGTAATGTAATATATCATAATGTAGTGTATCCTAATGTAATGTATCCTAATGTAATGTAATATATCATAATGTAGTGTATCCTAATGTAGTGTATCCTAATGTAATGTATCCTAATGTAATGTAATATATCATAATGTAGTGTATCCTAATGTAATGTATCCTAATGTAATGTATCCTAATGTAATGTTATGTATCCTAATGTAGTGTATCCTAATGTAATGTATCCTAATGTAATGTATCATAA
The DNA here is from genome assembly GCF_029448725.1 of Salvelinus fontinalis. Classification (NCBI taxonomy): domain Eukaryota; kingdom Metazoa; phylum Chordata; class Actinopteri; order Salmoniformes; family Salmonidae; genus Salvelinus; species Salvelinus fontinalis. The sequence goes on along the minus strand of NC_074670.1, from coordinate 21,203,565 downwards.
TGTAATGTATCCTAATGTATCATAATGTAATGCATCATAATGTAATGTATCCGAATGTAATGTATCATAATGTAATGTATCCTAATGTAAAGTTATGTATCCTAATGTAGTGTATCCTAATGTAATGTATCCTAATGTAATGTATCCTAATGTAATCTATCCTAATGTAATGTATCCTAATGTAATGTATCCTAATGTAATGGAATGTATCATAATGTAATGTATCCTAATGTAATGTAATGTATCCTAATGTAATGTATCCTAATGTAATGTATCCTAATGTAATGTATCCTAATGTAATGTATCCTAATGTAATGGAATGTATCATAATGTAATGTATCCTAATGTAATGTATCCTAATGTAAAGTTATGTATCCTAATGTAGTGTATCCTAATGTAATGTATCCTAATGTAATGTAATGTATCCTAATGTAATGTATCCTAATGTAATGTATCCTAAAGTAATGTATCCTAATGTAATGTATCCTAATGTAATGGAATGTATCAAAATGTAATGTATCCTAATGTAATGTATCCTAATGTAATGTATCCTAATGTAATGTATTATAATGTAATGTATCCGAATGTAATGTATCCTAATGTAATGTAGTGTATCCTAATGTAGTGTATCCTAATGTAATGTACCATAATGTAAAGTATCATAATGTAATGTAATGTATCCTAATGTAGTGTATCCTAATGTAGTGTATCCTAATGTAATGTATCCTAATGTTATGTAATGTATCCTAATGTAATGTATCCTAATGTAATGTATCCTAATGTAATGTATCCTAATGTAATGTATCCTAATGTAATGGAATGTATCAAAATGTAATGTATCCTAATGTAATGTATCCTAATGTAATGTATCCTAATGTAATGTATTATAATGTAATGTATCCGAATGTAATGTATCCTAATGTAATGTAGTGTATCCTAATGTAGTGTATCCTAATGTAATGTACCATAATGTAATGTAATGTATCATAATGTAAAGTATCATAATGTAATGTAATGTATCCTAATGCAATGTATCCTAATGCAATGTATCCTAATGCAATGTATCCTAATGTAATGTATCCTAATGTAATGTAATGTATCCTAATGTAATGTATCCTAATGTAATGTATCCTAATGTAATGTATCCTAATGTAATGTATCCTAATGTAATGTATCAAAATGTAATGTATCCTAATCTATCATGTAATGTATCATATTGTAATGTAATATATCATAATGTAATGTATCATAATGTAATGTATTCTAATGTAATGTATCCTAATGCAATGTATCATCATGTAATGTAATGTATCCTAATGCAATGTATCATAACGTAATGTTTCATAATGTAATGTATCCTAATGTAATGTATCCTCATGTAATGTATCCTCATGTAATGTATCCTCATGTAATGTATCCTCATGTAATGTATCCTAATGTAATGTATCGTAATGTAATGTATCCTAATGTAATGTATCCTAATGTAATGTATCCTAATGTAATGGAATGTATCAAAATGTAATGTATCCTAATGTAATGTATCCTAATGTAATGTATCCTAATGTAATGTATCCTAATGTAATGTATTATAATGTAATGTATCCGAATGTAATGTATCCTAATGTAATGTAGTGTATCCTAATGTAGTGTATCCTAATGTAATGTACCATAATGTAATGTAATGTATCATAATGTAAAGTATCATAATGTAATGTATCCTAATGCAATGTATCCTAATGCAATGTATCCTAATGCAATGTATCCTAATGTAATGTATCCTAATGTAATGTAATGTATCCTAATGTAATGTATCCTAATGTAATGTATCCTAATGTAATGTATCCTAATGTAATGTAATGTATCCTAATGTAATGTATCAAAATGTAATGTATCCTAATCTATCATGTAATGTATCATATTGTAATGTAATATATCATAATGTAATGTATCATAATGTAATGTATTCTAATGTAATGTATCCTAATGCAATGTATCATCATGTAATGTAATGTATCCTAATGCAATGAATCATAACGTAATGTTTCATAATGTAATGTATCCTAATGTAATGTATCCTCATGTAATGTATCCTAATGTAATGTATCCTCATGTAATGTATCCTCATGTAATGTATCCTAATGTAATGTATCCTAATGTAATGTATCATAATGTAATGTATCCTAATGTAATGTATCCTAATAAAATGTATCCTAATGTAATGTATTGTATCATAATGTTATGTAATGTATCCTAATGTAATGTATCCTAATGTAATGTATTATGTCATGTAATGTATCATAATGTAATGTATCATAATGTAATGTATCATAATGTATCGTAATGTAATGTATCCTAATGTAATGTATTATGTCATGTAATGTATTATGTCATGTAATGTATCATAATGTAATGTATCATAATGTAATGTATCATAATGTAATGTATCATAATGTAATGTATCATAATGTATCGTAATGTAATGTATCATAATGTAATGTATCATAATGCGTCTCAGAAAATGTCACTGCACCCGCCGATCAGTTTACCCACCTAATATTTTTTTACCACTACCAAACATTCACTGGATACACCACACACACACACACACACACACACACACACACACACACAGAGAAATAGATGTTCGGAAGGGGGATTCAAATGTATATTCCAGTAAGTATAGTTTGTCCAATAGCAGCAGTCAAATGAGTGTGTGAGACAGGAGTCACCAAAGCTGTGCTGTATATGTTGTAGCACATTTTACATGATGCATTATGATACATTACAAGCTCAAACATTTTGAAATGTCAGCTTGAAACTTCTCTTCTTTCTCTTCAAGTCTAATGTGTCACCATTCAGCCATGTTGAAGGCAGCAGCAGCAGGGCCTAGCTGGATAGTTTCATCTCCTCAGCACAGTGACTTAAGAAATTACAGAATGTCTGGGGTTTGGAAATGACTTGCGGCAGCAACACCAGATGAAGTGAAACATTCTCTTAATGTGATGCTGTACATCACACACACGTGCACGCACGCACACGATTTGTCAATGTGATATCATTAAACAGTCTATTCTATTAATTAGCATAAAGTTAAACCTCTTTTTCTGCAGGATTACCAATACTAAACAGGGGTTAGCACAGATTGAGCAGCGTAGCATGGCGTCTCTTCCATCCCCTCGCTGTGGGCCCATAGACCACTGCAGCAAACTGTTATTTATTGAAGCTGTTTTATCAGTGCAGAGCTTGAGGAGGGAAGCGTCCACGGTAACCGCTGGTTTGAGAGCTTATTAAAGTTCCGTCTGCCGGGCTGAAACCCCAGCACAGGAGGGCCAGGGGGCTTCTTCCAGACAATTCCATCTATCACCCTCCCAGATGAAATTAATATATGTCACAGCCATTTCTGACAATTTAATATGGAGCCTAGACAGATGCTCCCTATTGGAGAGTTTTGGCTTCAGGGCTGTGACCCACAGACAGAAAGATGACATCACATCTAGACTCACCTACTGTGAGACTGAAAACACAAACCACACATAATAAATTATACACAAACCACATTCTCCAATTCAGATACCAGAATCTGGTACAGTATTTCAGATCGTTTAAAAACATTTATTGACTGCAGGCAAACTGTGTGTAGATTAATTTACTTGTGCACTGTGTATTTGATTGAAACAATGTGTACACACACACACACACACGTGTGTGCGCGCTCGTGGTGTGCCTAAGTGTGTGTACGTGCTGTGCGCATAGGTGTGTGTGTGTGTGTGTATGTTAAGGGGATACAGACAAAACCAGCAGGCTGGACTGGGAACTCAACACACAGTGCAGATGGGGCTGAGTGGAAACGAATGAATCCACAACTCTGGAAGCTGGGGGAGTGAGTCTGGTGGAGTAAAGCTGGGGGAGTAAAGCTGGGGGAGTGAGTCTGGGGGAGTGAGTCTGGTGGAGTAAAGCTGGGGGAGTAAAGCTGGGGGAGTGAGTCTGGGGGAGTGAGTCTGGTGGAGTAAAGCTGGGGGAGTGAGTCTGGTGGAGTAAAGCTGGTGGAGTGAGTGGTGGAGTAAAGCTGGGGGAGTGAGTCTGGTTGAGTAAAGCTGGTGGAGTGAGTCTGGTGGAGTAAAGCTGGGGGAGTGAGTCTGGCGGAGTAAAGCTGGGGGAGTGAGTCTGGCGGAGTAAAGCTGGGGGAGTGAGTCTGGCGGAGTAAAGCTGGGGCAGTGAGTCTGGCGGAGTAAAGCTGGGGCAGTGAGTCTGGCGGAGTAAAGCTGGGGCAGTGAGTCTGGTGGAGTAAAGCTGGGGCAGTGAGTCTGGTGGAGTAAAGCTGGTGGAGTAAAGCTGGGGGAGTGAGTCTGGTGGAGTAAAGCTGGGGGAGTGAGTCTGGTGGAGTAAAGCTGGGGCAGTGAGTCTGGTGGAGTAAAGCTGGGGCAGTGAGTCTGGTGGAGTAAAGCTGGGGGAGTGAGTCTGGTGGAGTAAAGCTAGTGGAGTGAGTCTGGTGGAGTAAAGCTGGGGCAGTGAGTCTGGTGGAGTAAAGCTGGGGGAGTGAGTCTGGTGGAGTAAAGCTGGGGGAGTGAGTCTGGTGGAGTAAAGCTGGGGGAGTGAGTCTGGTGGAGTAAAGCTGGGGCAGTGAGTCTGGTGGAGTAAAGCTGGGGGAGTGAGTCTGGTGGAGTGAGTCTGGTGGAATAAAGCTGGGGGAGTGAGTCTGGTGGAGTAAAGCTGGTGGAGTGAGTCTGGTGGAGTAAAGCTGGGGCAGTGAGTCTGGTGGAGTAAAGCTGGGGCAGTGAGTCTGGTGGAGTAAAGCTGGGGCAGTGAGTCTGGTGGAGTAAAGCTGGTGGAGTAAAGCTGGGGGAGTGAGTCTGGTGGAGTAAAGCTGGGGGAGTGAGTCTGGTGGAGTAAAGCTGGGGCAGTGAGTCTGGTGGAGTAAAGCTGGGGCAGTGAGTCTGGTGGAGTAAAGCTGGGGGAGTGAGTCTGGTGGAGTAAAGCTAGTGGAGTGAGTCTGGTGGAGTAAAGCTGGGGCAGTGAGTCTGGTGGAGTAAAGCTGGGGGAGTGAGTCTGGTGGAGTAAAGCTGGGGGAGTGAGTCTGGTGGAGTAAAGCTGGGGGAGTGAGTCTGGTGGAGTAAAGCTGGGGCAGTGAGTCTGGTGGAGTAAAGCTGGGGGAGTGAGTCTGGTGGAGTGAGTCTGGTGGAATAAAGCTGGGGGAGTGAGTCTGGTGGAGTAAAGCTGGTGGAGTGAGTCTGGTGGAGTAAAGCTGGGGCAGTGAGTCTGGTGGAGTAAAGCTGGGGCAGTGAGTCTGGTGGAGTAAAGCTGGTGGAGTGAGTCTGGTGGAGTAAAGCTGGTGGAGTAAAGCTGGGGCAGTGAGTCTGGTGGAGTAAAGCTGGGGCAGTGAGTCTGGTGGAGTAAAGCTGGTGGAGTGAGTCTGGTGGAGTAAAGCTGGGGCAGTGAGTCTGGTGGAGTAAAGCTGGTGGAGTGAGTCTGGTGGAGTAAAGCTGGGGGAGTGAGTCTGGTGGAGTAAAGCTGGGGGAGTGAGTCTGGTGGAGTAAAGCTGGTGGAGTGAGTCTGGTGGAGTAAAGCTGGGGCAGTGAGTCTGGTAGAGTAAAGCTGGTGGAGTGAGTCTGGTGGAATAAAGCTGGGGGAGTGAGTCTGGTGGAGTAAAGCTGGGGGAGTGAGTCTGGTGGAGTAAAGCTGGGGGAGTGAGTCTGGTGGAGTAAAGCTGGTGGAGTGAGTCTGGTGGAGTAAAGCTGGGGGAGTGAGTCTGGTGGAGTAAAGCTGGGGCAGTGAGTCTGGTGGAGTAAAGCTGGGGCAGTGAGTCTGGTGGAGTAAAGCTGGGGCAGTGAGTCTGGTGGAGTAAAGCTGGTGGAGTGAGTCTGGTGGAGTAAAGCTGGGGGAGTGAGTCTGGTGGAGTGAGTCTGGTGGAATAAAGCTGGGGCAGTGAGTCTGGTGGAGTAAAGGTGGTGGAGTGAGTCTGGTGGAGTAAACCTGGGGGCTGGAGAGGGAGATAGACTAACACAGACTAACACACACAGTACAGAGAGCCTTACCTGATGTCCATTTCTGATCTGCTCCAGAACCTTATCATAGCAAACCTCCTCCATATCATGAAGCTGCTGGATCTGAGAGAAACACATATTAGCTGTGTTAGAACCGTTTAAGAGCATTGACCCAGTAAACGAAAGGTCACTGGTTCGAATCGAACCTGCCATTCTGCCCTTGAGCAAGGCAGTTAACTCCCAACAACAACTGCTTATCCGGGCACCGATGACATGTACATCGATTAAGGCAGCCCCACCCACCTCTCTGATTCAGAGGGGTTGGGTTAAATGAAGAAAACACATTTCAGTTGAATGCAGTCAGTTGTGCAACTCACTAGGTATCCCCTTTCCCCTATGTTTGACCAGGTCAAATGATTCAGAAGAACGTGGTAAAACAAAACTCCTGGCCCTGCTAAAGACACATGAGTTCTGGCAGTATAGTCAGCTTGATGCGTGTTAGCAGTGTGTGTGTGTGTGTGTGGTCACCTTGTTGGTGGTCTTGATGCCTACGAAGCTCTGTCCGAGGGGCACGGGTCTGAAGCGGCTGTCGAAGTAGAAGAGTCCGATGTAGGGGTTGACGTGGAGGAAGGAGGCCACGTCCAGGTAGTTGGGCAGCGTGGCCGACAGACCCAGGATACGAATCATACTCTGGGTCGACTCCACCTGGAATAAACCCACACCAAGGTCAAAGGTCACACCATGATGACATACTCTGAATGGACATCTTACAGCAACGTCCCACAATGATGACATCACACTCCGACTGGACTTCACTAGTCATGAAACAAAGTGATTTCGGTTGGTGATTTGGATCAAACCTGGATGCTTCCCTACACCAGTCTCCTCGACAGGGAAGAAGTGAGAGAAGTGCTGTCTTACATGAGAGGTGGACTACGTGCAAACACCAGAGAGAGAGAAAGACAGTGTAGGTTTGTCTGTGTGTGTGGTAGAGAGAATGCGAATGGGAGAGAAAGAAAGCGAGCGCGAGGGAGAGAGAACAGATAGATGTAGACAGAGAGAACAGATAGATGCAGACAGAGAGCAGCGAGGGAGAGAGAACAGATAGATGCAGATAGAGAGCAGCGAGGGAGAGAGAACAGATAGATGCAGACAGAGAGCAGCGAGGGAGAGAGAACAGATAGATGCAGACAGAGCAGCGAGGGAGAGAGAACAGATAGATGAGGACAGAGAGCAGCGAGGGAGAGAGAACAGATAGATGCAGACAGAGAGCAGCGAGGGAGATAGAACAGATAGATGCAGACAGAGCAGCGAGGGAGAGAGAACAGATAGATGCAGACAGAGAGCAGCGAGGGAGAGAGAACAGATAGATGCAGACAGAGAGCAGCGAGGGAGAGAGAACAGATAGATGAGGACAGAGAGCAGCGAGGGAGAGAGAACAGATAGATGCAGACAGAGAGCAGCGAGGGAGAGAGAACAGATAGATGCAGACAGAGCAGCGAGGGAGAGAGAACAGATAGATGCAGACAGAGCAGTGAGGGAGAGAGAACAGATAGATGCAGACAGAGAGCAGCGAGGGAGAGAGAACAGATAGATGCAGACAGAGAGCAGCGAGGGAGAGAGAACAGATAGATGAGGACAGAGAGCAGCGAGGGAGAGAGAACAGATAGATGCAGACAGAGAGCAGCGAGGGAGAGAGAACAGATAGATGCAGACAGAGCAACGAGGGAGAGAGAACAGATAGATGCAGACAGAGCAGCGAGGGAGAGAGAAAAGATAGATGCAGACAGAGCAACGAGGGAGAGAGAACAGATAGATGCAGACAGAGCAGCGAGGGAGAGAGAAAAGATAGATGCAGACAGAGCAACGAGGGAGAGAGAACAGATAGATGCACACAGAGCAGCGAGGGAGAGAGAAAAGATAGATGCAGACAGAGCAACGAGGGAGAGAGAACAGATAGATGCAGACAGAGAGCAGCGAGGGAGAGAGAACAGATAGATGCAGACAGAGCAGCGAGGGAGAGAGAAGAGATAGATGCAGACAGAGAGCAGCGAGGGAGAGAGAAAAGATAGATGCAGACAGAAAGCAGCGAGGGAGAGAGAACAGATAGATGCAGACAGAGCAGCGAGGGAGAGAGAACAGATAGATGCAGACAGAGAGCAGCGAGGGAGAGAGAACAGATAGATGCAGACAGAGCAGCGAGGGAGAGAGAACAGATAGATGCAGACAGAGAGCAGCGAGGGAGAGAGAACAGATAGATGCAGACAGAGCAGCGAGGGAGAGAGAACAGATAGATGCAGACAGAGCAGCGAGGGAGAGAGAACAGATAGATGCAGACAGAGCAGCGAGGGAGAGAGAACAGATAGATGCAGACAGAGCAGCGAGGGAGAGAGAAAAGATAGATGCAGACAGAGCAGCGAGGGAGATAGAACAGATAGATGCAGACAGAGAGCAGCGAGGGAGAGAGAAAAGATAGATGCAGACAGAAAGCAGCGAGGGAGAGAGAACAGATAGATGCAGACAGAGAGAACAGATAGATGCAGACAGAAAGCAGCGAGGGAGAGAGAACAGATAGATGCAGACAGAGAGAACAGATAGATGCAGACAGAGAGAAAAGATAGATGCAGACAGAGCAGCGAGGGAGAGAGAACAGATAGATGCAGACAGAGAGAACAGATAGATGCAGACAGAAAGCAGCGAGGGAGAGAGAACAGATAGATGCAGACAGAGAGCAGCGAGGGAGAGAGAACAGATAGATGCAGACAGAGAGCAGCGAGGGAGAGAGAACAGATAGATGCAGACAGAGAGCAGCGAGGGAGAGAGAACAGATAGATGCAGACAGAGAGAACAGATAGATGCAGACAGAAAGCAGCGAGGGAGAGAGAACAGATAGATGCAGACAGAGAGAACAGATAGATGCAGACAGAGAGAAAAGATAGATGCAGACAGAGCAGCGAGGGAGAGAGAACAGATAGATGCAGACAGAGAGAACAGATAGATGCAGACAGAAAGCAGCGAGGGAGAGAGAACAGATAGATGCAGACAGAGAGCAGCGAGGGAGAGAGAACAGATAGATGCAGACAGAGAGCAGCGAGGGAGAGAGAACAGATAGATGCAGACAGAGAGCAGCGAGGGAGAGAGAACAGATAGATGCAGACAGAGCAGCGAGGGAGAGAGAACAGATAGATGCAGACAGAGGAGCGAGGGAGAGAGAACAGATAGATGCAGACAGAGAGCAGCGAGGGAGAGAGAACAGATAGATGCAGACAGAGCAGCGAGGGAGAGAGAACAGATAGATGCAGACAGAGCAGCGAGGGAGAGAGAACAGATAGATGCAGACAGAGCAGCGAGGGAGAGAGAACAGATAGATGCAGACAGAGCAGCGAGGGAGAGAGAACAGATAGATGCAGACAGAGAGCAGCGAGGGAGAGAGAACAGATAGATGCAGACAGAGAGCAGCGAGGGAGAGAGAACAGATAGATGCAGACAGAAAGCAGCGAGGGAGAGAGAACAGATAGATGCAGACAGAAAGCAGCGAGGGAGAGAGAACAGATAGATGCAGACAGAAAGCAGCGAGGGAGAGAGAACAGATAGATGCAGACAGAGAGCAGCGAGGGAGAGAGAACAGATAGATGCAGACAGAAAGCAGCGAGGGAGAGAGAACAGATAGATGCAGACAGAGCAGCGAGGGAGAGAGAACAGATAGATGCAGACAGAGCAGCGAGGGAGAGAGAACAGATAGATGCAGACAGAAAGCAGCGAGGGAGAGAGAACAGATAGATGCAGACAGAGCAGCGAGGGAGAGAGAACAGATAGATGCAGACAGAGCAGCGAGGGAGAGAGAACAGATAGATGCAGACAGAAAGCAGCGAGGGAGAGAGAACAGATAGATGCAGACAGAGCAGCGAGGGAGAGAGAACAGATAGATGCAGACAGAGCAGCGAGGGAGAGAGAACAGATAGATGCAGACAGAAAGCAGCGAGGGAGAGAGAACAGATAGATGCAGACAGAGCAGCGAGGGAGAGAGAACAGATAGATGCAGACAGAAAGCAGCGAGGGAGAGAGAACAGATAGATGCAGACAGAGAGCAGCAAGGGAGAGAGAACAGATAGATGCAGACAGAGAGCAGCAAGGGAGAGAGAACAGATAGATGCAGACAGAGCAGCGAGGGAGAGAGAACAGATAGATGCAGACAGAGAGAACAGATAGATGCAGACAGAGCAGCGAGGGAGAGAGAACAGATAGATGCAGACAGAAAGCAGCGAGGGAGAGAGAACAGATAGATGCAGACAGAAAGCAGCGAGGGAGAGAGAACAGATAGATGCAGACAGAGCAGCGAGGGAGAGAGAACAGATAGATGCAGACAGAGCAGCGAGGGAGAGAGAACAGATAGATGCAGACAGAGAAGCGAGGGAGAGAGAACAGATAGATGCAGACAGAGCAGCGAGGGAGAGAGAACAGATAGATGCAGACAGAGCAGCGAGGGAGAGAGAACAGATAGATGCAGACAGAAAGCAGCGAGGGAGAGAGCGTGAGTGCATGCGTGAGAGGCCTATCTCCTTGCCTCCTGTGGTGAGTGTGACAGGGAAGATTGGTAAGGCTTTTAATGTGATGCAGTACCCGTCTATACCCTCTATCAAGATAGGGCCCAGCCAATCCCTGGCAGCCGATAGCCCTGGCCCGGATCAGCATAACACACAGCACTGTGTCAGCCCAGTGGTACAAAGCGGTCCATACTGTAGATACACATTACGTTCATGAACAGTGCCCCAGTCAGCCTGGTTGAGTGGATAGTGGGCTTCTTACACACACCATTTCTCCATTACTCTCACTGTTAATGGGCTCTAGAGGGCGGCTGCTTTCCCTGAGCTTTGTCCCAGATAGTCTATTCAATGTTTCAGCAATACCAACACATTACATGACCAGCAATAGTTCATTATACAGTATTCAACACTTCTGCATCTATGATACTTTACCAAAGAGCCATCCACACTAATGCCTCCAGTGATGAACGGGTTTTAAAATGCAGGTAATAACCAAATGTTTATCTCCGGAGCAATATAAAGCCTGGGGTGAGTCTACCCGACGACGGGAGAAATTTAAATAAACCAAAACTTTGACAAGCAAAACATCACATGTGATAACTGCTTCAGTGATCATCCTATATTTACATAAAGAGAAAGGAGGAAAATAAAACATCCTTTAGAGCCTCGACTTAATTTAGAGGCAGAGATTTCCATATTCATGAGGTTAAAAGATGTGAACTTAAGCACCCTGTTCCTCCTGTGTCAGGAGCACCAGCCGTGGCTCCTCCAGCCGTGGCTCCTCCAGCAGAAAACACTAACAATTAGGCTAGCCTGTCAGGTGTAGCGGTAATTGGACAGGAGGGATGTGTGTGTGTGTAGTTAGGGTTGGGGGTATCTGTGCAATGGGTTTGGGGTCCTTCAACTCCTGGTGTATTGTGGGTAGGAATGGATGCTAATTATGTCAACCCCCCCCCCCAAAAAAAACGCAATTACTGAACATCTTTGGGAGGGAGAAAGAGTGAACCATAAAGACTCTGGTTTCTTATGTGTCTATATTTGTGGGTTCAGTTGAGGAGGAATAAGATATTCTCTACTGTGGCCTAAGCGCGTTTCTCCAATGGTTTATAGGTCCATCTAAGCTTGTCATTTCTCAATAAAGATACACACCATCACCGTTCCTCACCGTCTCACTGAAGCACATATCATTCTGAAGTCTGGTTGTTCCATGTACTCCTGTGTGCTCTGGATCAAAGTTACCGCAACTTCAATGGTTAACCAAAATATTGATATGATCATATATGAGATATGACTTGTGGGTTATGACTGTGGCTGAGACCTGAAGACTTGTAGAGCAACCACAACCCACAGCTTTAGGGTTACTGGACCCCCACAGACTTCCCTGGAAGGCTCAACAACAGAGCCCAGTGTCTGCAGTGCTGTCTGTGCTCTGACTGATTTGTCTCTTCTTGGAAACCAGAGAACTAAAGACCCTGTCCTTCTCCTTCGGAGAACTCGTGTTGTTTCCTCTCTACCTCGTCATGTTTTATTGATGAGGTGGACTCCTTTTTGTACTTCCAAAGGCGACAATCTTGCTTACTGTGCGCCAATCAATAATTCACAGTGTCTTAAAGACACCTTCCAATGTGCTGTTGACTATTGACTCCAGTACGGCACAAACACCTTAATTACAAACGCTGGCTGGAGAAACACAGGAAAGACATTTCAGGAGAGACATTTCATTATAAGACGTGTTATATGCCTTCATAACAGCCCATAGGTCCGTGGAAAACGCTAGTTATAGTGTTTATAATGCCCTAGACAAACGCAAAGAAAAAGACAAAGAGGCTGCAGTGTGCGGTCTAGGACAGTCTCTAGGTAGGGGTGTGGTGTGGCCTCACAGGACGCTCCCTCAGCCCTTCTCCAGTGATAGCAGCTAGAGCTGCACATGAATAGGCTGTGAACGGAGTCAACAGCGGTCAGACGAACAGACTGCTTTTCAATTACCTGGCGGTTAACCTTGCCCACCCAGAGGTCCCCGACGTCACAGCACACTAAAATAAATAAATAAATAAATAAATAAAAAGCAGCCATATATCCTGTCAGTATCCTTCTCTCTCAGTCTCTCCCCTCTCTGATCGGTCTCTTTCTCCATTTTGTTCTCAACACTCCTCTCTTTCATCTCCAACTTTTACATCTGTCAATAATATTTTAACATTCATATTGGTATATTGATGTGTGTGTCTGCCCATGGAAAAAATAAAAATCATTCCAATCCCTTGTCACCTAGGAGACCGTGAAAGTTCCTACCATGCATCTCTCTATCCCCACTCCATTTATTAATTTCCTCCCTGGCTGGGATTGACACCTGACGCTAGCTCATCACAATGGAACACGGTTGCGGGACACTCCGGAACGATGGCTCCCATTTCCCAGACTGTCGGAATTTGCATAATCACTCTAATATCCCAAACGGCCGGGCTGATTCCTGCGCAGGACGCTGTCAATCATCATTAGAGGGAATCAGGCATCCCACTCAGACGCAGAAACACAAAGCACAGACAGCACAGCCCACAGACAGACAAGCTAACTAAAGCTAAATCACCGACTGACTGCGGTAAACACACAGCTCCACAAAGACAAGACAAAACCCTTACAATGTTTCACAATGACAGAAACCTGATATGGTTGAATGAGAATGACTGTGTGTTGTACTAATATTAATATGAATGTCCTTGTTCATAATGTTCACCATGGTGAGGAGACCCTATTGTAATGATAGAGGGAGAGACTGACCTGTCGGAGTGGGCTGACCGCTAGGCTAGTGTGGTGAGATGGGACAAGGGGGGGACAGGGTAGGATAGGGCTGGGACCAGGGCTCTAAAGTGCGACCATTTTGGTCGCATATGCTCAAAAATCTTTTTGCTGTACGACCTGGAATTTTATTTTGGGGGCACCAGTGTGACTGCAAAAACATGTGATCACCCAGAATAATTGTTATGATTAGGCTTCGCTGTACCGCTGCCTCCGAGTGCCATACTCGCCAGCCCAGAGAGCAAATCAAGTGCACCTATAGGCCTACAGCTGCCCAGCAAAATTGATACTGTGAGATTTTAAAACCATGACTAGAGAGCAATGAGCTGCTGTTTTTATGAGTGAGTTCACATTTACAGTTTTATTCAGCACTGTAACCACTTTTTATTGAACACTTTTATACGCCATTAAATGAGCTTCTCCCTTCTTCCACTCGCATTTCAACCAGCACGGCAACTGCAATGAATGACTAGCAAAGCGTATCAAAATGCTTGCATTGTTATTACTGGCAAAGTGTGTCTATTTTTATATGGAGGAATATTTCACTTTCACTGGTCAGAGGAGTAACATGTATTTGAGCTTGTGACTCGAGTTTCACCATCAGCTGGATGACGTCCCTTTTTGGTCAGAGTCAGTCTCAGCAGAGGGAGGGAGAGCAGAGGGATGGTGAGGCAGACCTTCTGCTGCGCTCCCCCCCGCTGAAACTGACCATCAGTCCAGTGAAATTTAAAAAAAGCACTTTATTAAAATGTATGCTCACTCAGCTGGGCCTCACAAGTAATACAACAACTGATCTATTACCGGTGTGATCATAAACCATACGTTTTGAAATACTTAAATCTGAGAAGAACAACATTGGCAGGTCAATTCAAGCATAGCCAATTTGCAGTGATAATGTATTGGGCCTATAGCCTACTGCACAAACCTCATTGTTACAGAACTGCTTTTAATAGGTTATTGTTGGATAGGTTACCGTTTAAGTACGGTTAAAAATATATAATAATTGACAATAAACAATGTCTTTAAAGGGTTATAGTTTCTAGCCACAGCATGTGCTTCAAGAGTAGATATAATTTATATATGCCCAATATAGGCTTTATCTGAAATCAATTTAAAAAATCTGCTTTTCTGGTGTTCCTACATTTTATTTTGTGCTACTAACTTTTTAAAGTTAGAAGCACCAGTGCTACCAATATATATGTATATTTTTTAAGAGACTTATGCTGAGACAAAGAGGTACTAACCTGTCGTAGTGTCCTGGCCACCAGGCTCTCCAGAACTGGACCTCTGTCCTCGTGTAGCAGATGCACCTCGTCCAGGATGAGGAGCTTTACAATCTGGGACAGGGCCACGTCCCCAACGCTCTTCCTGGTCACCACGTCCCACTTCTCAGGGGTGGTCACCAGCATCTGGAAAACCAAATGGACACACACCGTCAGCGACAGACAGATGAACACAAACAGACTTGATTTTGTAGGTCGATCCAAAAGTACCTGTTCAGCCCCATATACTCCAAATCCATGACATGTTTAGGTCAACGAGTTATTCATTACCATCAGACCAGGGTCCTGTGTTTAACTTGGGGACAGAGTTCTTCCTGTCCAGGTCACGTGATCAAGAAAAACTCTGGGCCCTACTCGTGTCATATACACCACCAGAGCACTCGATCCATCATGTGTTATCAGTTCATCCCTCTATCCTCTACACATCCCTCACTCCTCCCTTGTCATCTTCATCTCACCTGTTCCCGTTTAAAACCCGGACCCTTTGGGCCCTTCAGAACCATCGTTCTAGTGCAATTAAGCGTCTGACGATAGAAAAATAGAACAATGCATAATGAATGGTGTGTGAGCTGTTTGCCAACCCATCGGTGTGCGTGTGTGCAAGCGCTGTCTGGGTGTGTGGAAATTCCTATTAGACACTTTTTGTAAAATCAGTTCATTAGACTCTAGTTTGCATTTAAATCCATCTGTCTAGCCATTATAGACTGGCGCTCCTTCCTAGCAGAGAGGAAACGGCCACACACACATTGCCTTTAGAGACTGGCACGCTGCTCGCAGAGGGGAGAAGTGGCTGTCTTAATTAGGCTGCAGGTTCATCTAAATGGAAGCTCTGGCTTCCAAACCAAAAACTAGCAGGCCACAGGGCTTTCTTTAATTACACAACAAAAACAAGACGCCATTTGACTTAACAGGAAACCCTCATTATTTTCCTTGCATTGTTTTTATTAACATTGATATTGATCTCGTTATTTATTTCTATGACTGGCTGCTAAGTGTTTTATATTTATGGTTGGAGACACTCCCACGGATTGATTTCAGTGCTTCAAAAACCCTCCCCTAGATAAAATACAATATTTGTGAATATGCAGCGTTGGTGAAATAGAAGAGTGTGCAGTCCTGGAACACAATGGGGCGGATAAAGACCTGTGTCAAAGTGGGTTCCCATTATAGAACATTTACAATTACTAGAATGGAAAGGCACATTCAAATCAACGTTCCATGATGATCACGTAGCAATAGTGTCCTAGAACTGTTCTGATGTGCAAGTTGCAGCTCGTCTGTGGTGGTCAGACCCAGCCATATGATAATGAGTGGGGCTCTACCCAACATGCACCCAGTGGATCAGAACAATTCTGGAACACACGGAGCGGTTTTCTTGAACATGGATTAAGCCTAGCCCTGAACAAAAATCATACTGAATGTAGAATCTCCATTGAAAGAGCATTTTAGTCTAGGACTAAGCCTAATATGTGTCTGAGAAAAAACGACCCTATATTTCTATGTGATGTGACTCAGCCCCAGCTCCATGTTAATGAGGGGGGCTCTACCCAGCGTGGTAACAGTGATGTGTGCAGACATGTGGAACCCGGGGCCATGGTGAGGTCTTCCCACACTACCACTTATCTACTAATTACCTGTCTGACGGTCTGTCTGTCTGTCTACCTGTCACTGGCGGTCTGTCTGGCGGTCTGTATGGCGCTCTGTCTGTCTGTCTGGTCTGTGCGTGCGTGCCTTTCTGTATGTCTGTCTGTGGAGCAGAGCGCCAGGGGGCCACTCTGTCATTAAGTTAATATTTACTCTCTGGACTGAGGGAGAGGGGCTAGGAGAACCAGCGCGCCCACTGCTCATTCACCCACCCACCTGCACACTGGCATATCTGCCAGCCAGCAGCCACTCCAAGCAAATCTACTGTTACCATGGTAACTATCAGTGCCACAGAGAGAGGGGGTTTGTGAGGAGGGAAAGGTAAGAGAACTGTAGAACTGTTTCACTGCTTTCATACTGTAAGTGAACGACTAATAGCTTGTCAAGGCTACAAATGTATCCAACTGTGTTTGTGTGTGCGCACATCCACTGCATGTTTTTGATGGGAGTTGTGACAATAGCAGTGACATAGCAGACACAGAAATCAAATCGATGTTTATTTGTTGCGTACACAGATCAGCAGATGTTAAAGCGGGTGCAGGGAAATGCTTGTGTTTCTCGCTCCAGAAGTGGAGTAAGTTTCTAACATTACAACACTACTACAAGGAATGCATGTACAGAAGTAGTTATATATGGTGAGCTATGTACATATAAAGTCCTTAATTAGCTTAATTTCTCACAGATCAAATTCAATTTCAACAGAATAACATTGCAGGAATGCTAATCCTCTCTGTATTGAACTACAGCAACAACTTCACACATATATGCAAACAGTGAGAAACAAACACTGGTGTGAGTATGTTTGTAAGAGGGAGGGAGGGAGGGCGGGCGGGAGGGAGGGAGGGATCCTTTAAAAAGAATCCTCCTTATTTACCCTGATGTCTCTAGAGAGCTAACTTTATAGTACCTAGTGAACTTTAATGGAGCTGTTATTGGAGTTTTAATACATTTACTCCACACTAGCAGAAACAGGTCATTTCATGAAATTGTATTTCATCCAAAGCTCTACAGTCTGGGTAGATAGAGAAGCAAGGCTGGTTGGTGGGAGTATGCAGGGGGTAAGGATAATATTGTTGAGCCTCTGCCAGTCCATCCTCATTAAAAGTGTGTGTGTGCCCTCTCTCTCACAAGGAAACAAACGCACGTACACACGCACGCAGACACACACCTCCAGATTAACTGGTATTGACCTAATTTCTCAAGATTCACATCTCTCCCCCCCTCTCTCTCTTTCACTCTCTCTCTCTCTGATTTCATCTCTCTATCCTTAAGTACCAGGAGGTTTATGAACCTCTAAAGTCTAAGCTCTACTATCCTCTTTTGGATTTGCTAGATATGCTTGTTCTTGGCAACCTTTTCAGCCTAGTCCTTCCTCTCCGTCTTCCTCTGTCTACCTCTCACCCCCTCCATCAGAGAGGGGCTCACTAGATGGGAAGGAGTTCAGCCAAGTCCTTCCTCTCCGTCTTCCTCTGTCTACCTCTCACCCCCTCCATCGGTGAGGGGCTCACTAGATGGGAAGGAGTTCAGCCTACATCCTTCACTCCACCCTCCGTTTTGTTTAACAAATCCCATTCATCCTCCTTTTCTACATTCTGTTTTACACACGCAACACTGACTCACACATACAGTCAAACGCTCTGGGGGAAATAATGACTAATAACGAAAATATATACTTAATGAAATGAATATAAAACAAGGGAGAAGTAGTGGGAAATATGAATGATTTTACCATTGAGAGAATACACACCTGGTTAACAGAGCTATTGACAAATGCATTCGAGACAAGAACAAACTCATTTACAGGTCACTCACTGAGGCAAACAACCTAATTGGTTGATTTGCTGGGGAGCTGTTACAATTGGATTGGACAATTGATTCATCATTTTAATTGAAAGAAAACATCTGATTGGTTACGTCACTACGAGGATAACAAGTGGCAATCTAACAACATTATATTCATCATCTTCATTTTTTGAGTGGCAAGTTTTTCCTGACCACAGACACATTTCAAATATGAGTTAGTCTCAACTTATGTCAATCACATTTCCAATATATCCAGCCATCTTGTTAATTGGAGAGAACAGAGTAGCCTTTGTATCCATAACTAGCATAGGGCTCTTAGTTGAACACTTTGAAATGGGAGAGCACTTTAAAGGAGGTTGACTAAAGTACTGCTGGGTAATGTTGAAAGCATCTCCTCTCCCTCCCCCCGCGCTAAAATACAAGCACCACCTACAAAGGCACAAATACAGTGGACAATAAACAGGATATCAATTTGGTATTTTACAGTACAACTAACTTTAGTCACCATTGCAACTACAAATAAGGCTGCTGAGAACAAGGAATCAGGAAAATGAAGAGGGGGTAGTATAGACGAGGGAGAGAGAGATAAGATATAGAGACCCAGAGAACACGCACACGCCTCCTGAGAGCATGTCAACCAACTACCCACACACTGGGAGGGTTTGACCGGTAGGGATATCCTTGTCTCATCGCGCACTAGCGAGTCCTGTGGCGGACCGGGCGCAGTGCACGCTAACCAGGTCGCCAGGTGCACGGTGTTTCCTCCGACACATTGGTGCTTGGTTGAGTTAGCGTGGTTGGGTTGTGTTTCGGAGGACGCATGGCTTTCGACCTTCGTCTCTCCCGAGCCCGTACGGGAGTTGTAGCGATGAGACAAGATAGGAACTACTAACAATTGGATACTACGAAATTGGGGAGAAAAGGGGGTAAAATAAAAAATATACAAAATAAAAGATAATGGACCTATATATTTTTGATAATATAAACTTTGAGAACTAACACTAAAATAAAAACTAGACAATTGGAAGAATTGAAAATTGCAAAAACAATGAATTTAGCAGTATTCATTTGATCAGGTCTGAGCAATAGAACACAGCATTAACCATGAGAAAATGTAATAGAATTGCATGAAACTAGCAAAATGTTCTCTCAGCTCAATTGCAGAATATGTAGAATCGCAAAAAATTTGCTTTAAAACGGCAAGATAAATTCTCAGCTGCATGTAAAAATTTGTAGAATTGCAGGAAATTGGCTTAAAAATGCAAACATTTCTATACAGTTCCAAGATGGGGGCCTCTAATATTTTCTCGGCCAACCGTGCTCATTGCCACGCCCCCTGCCATGCCAACCATCTAAGCCCCTTTTTGATCCAGAAAAAGCCCTGCCTCTGACCTGTGAGTCACCCTGCATGACTGTCTAGTGTGAAAAACTCTGTGGTTGTGGTAGTGCTGGCCTCTCTATGGCTTATCAGTTATATCAGTAGCTACAGTATGTTGCAGTGAATGAACAGTCCTTTTATAAAGCCTGCCAGAGAATTAAGTACAGGAGGACACCAGAGAGAGATAAGGAACTGCACTAGTCTCCTACATAAAGCAGGAGAGAGGGACACTATCATTGTTTGAGGGTGTGTGTGTGTGTGTGGTAACTGAGCGCATGCCTTCGAAAGTATCGCCAATTCTTGCTTTTATGACTTTTATTTTCAACTAAGACAGGAGAGCAACCACTATCTATACTGCAGTTCTATATGTTGCTGTGTGATTCATGGACACAATTAGAGGTCGACCGATTAATCGGAATGGCCGATTAATTAAGGCCGATTTCAAGTTTTCATAACAATCAGAAATCGGTAATTTTGGACGCCGATTTTTTAAAATGTTATTTTTTTATACACCTTTATTTAACTAGGCAAGTCAGTTAAGAACACATTCTTATTTTTAATGACAGCCTAGGAACAGTGGGTTAACTTCCTTGTTCAGGGGCAGAACGACAGATTTTTACCTTGTCAGCTCAGGGATTCAATCTTGCAACCTTATGGTTAACTAGTCCAACGCTCTAACCACCTGCCTCACGAGGAGCCTGCCTGTTAAGCGAATGCAGTAAGAAGCCAAGGTAAGTTGCTAGCTAGCATTAAACTTATCTTATAAAAAACAATAAATCAATCATAATCACTAGTTATAACTAGACATGGTTGATGATATTACTAGTTTATCTAGCGTGTTCTGCGTTGCATATAATCGATGCGGTGGGCATTCGCGAAAAAGGACTGTCGTTGCTCCAACGTGTACCTAACCATAAACATCAATGCCTTTCTTAAAATCAATACACAGATGTATTTTTAAACCTGCATATTTAGCTAAAAGAAATCCAGGTTAGCAGGCAATATTAACCAGGTGAAATTGTGTCACTTCTCTTGCGTTCATTGCACGCAGAGTCAGTGTATATGCAACAGTTTGGGCTGCCTGGCTCATTGCGAACTAATTTGCCAGAATTTTACGTAATTATGACATAACATTGAAGGTTGTGCAATGTAACAGGAATATTTAGACTAATGGATACCATCCGTTAAATAAAATACGGAACGGTTCCGTATTTCACTGAAAGAATAAAATTTCGAAATGATAGTTTCCGGATTCGACCATATTAATGACCTAAGGCTCGTATTTCTGTGTGTTATTATGTTGTAATTAAGTCTATGATTTGATAGAGCAGTCTGACTGAGCGATGGTAGGCACCAGCCGGCTCGTAAGCATTCATTCAAACAGCACTTTCGTGCGTTTTGCCAGCAGCTCTTCGCAATGCTTCAAGCATTGCGCTGTTTATGCATGACAGGTGTGGCATATCAAGATGATGATTAAACAGCATGATCATTACACAGGTGCACCTTGTGCTGGGGACTTGTGTATTCCCAGTCATGTGAAATCCATAGATTATGGATTAATGCATTTTTTTCAATTGACTGATTTCCTTATATGAACAGTAAGTCAGTAAAATCTTTGAAATGATTGCATATTTTGTTTATACTTTTGTTCAGTGTTTGTGGTCTAAGTTTTATTTTTGAAGACAACTTTCATTTGCTTTGCCTCTAGTTTTCCATTTGTACATGAGCATTTGTGGGGCACAACAAAAAAGAAACCAAGCCAAGCATCAAACAGTTCTCCCTAAATTCCCATTCCCCTCCATGTCTCACTCACTCAATTGCGATGCGACCGCTCCCTCTACACACGCGTGCTGAGTGTACAGAAATAAATGCCTATAAAAACGGATATAACTGATGGGATACACAAGCTACATTCCATGCCAAATGACGACAGTTTTATTACAAATAAAAATAAAAAATGGACTGGTTGACTTAAGTATAGGAAATATGTGTTCCAACAGCGAGCTGCAGTTTTGGAATAATTGCCGTTTGTCACTAGTTACCCAAGCCACAAAGTCAAAATTGGCTATATAGTTTAAAAAAATGTAATAACATTAATTTTTTGGTCTTAATTTAAGATTAGGATTAGGCATAAGGTTAGCAGTGTGGTTAGGGTTAGGAGATTAAAATCACATTTTAGAAATGGACGGGGTTAATGACTGTTGCTGTAGTAACTAGTGAGACACTAATTTGCGAACTGCTATTGCCATTTAGAATTGGTTAGCCTGGGCTAACACACTATACGATACATTTATTAAACATAAGAGTGAGTGTGAGTTTTAGTCACAACCCGGCTAGTGGGAAGTGACAATGAGTGTGCTCTTTATTTAGCCATCTTACATATAAAACTTTATTTGTTCATCAAAAATTGTGAATAACTCACCACAGGTTAATGAGAAGGGTGTGCTTGAAATGATGCACATAACTCTGCAATGTTGGGTTGTATTGGAGAGTCTCAGTCTTAAATCATTTTCCACACACAGTCTGTGCCGGTATTTAGTTTTCATGCCACTGAGGGCCGAGTATCCACTCTCACATAGGTACGTAGTTGCAAAGGGCATCAGTGTCTTAACAGCGCGATTTGCCAAGGCAGGATACTCTGAGCACAGCCCAATCCAGAAATCTGTCAGTGGCTTCTGATTAAATTAAATTTTCACAAAACTGCTTGTTGCAATTTCGATGAGGCTCTCGTTCAGATATCAGTAAGTGGACTGGAGGCAGGGCATGAAAGGGATAACGAATTCAGCTGTTTGTGTCGTATGTTTTGGGAAAGTACCTGCGTAATTGTGCACCCAGCTCACTCATGTGCTTCGCTATATCACATTTGACATTGTCCGTAAGCTTGAGTTCATTTGCAAACAAAAAAATCATACAATGACGGAAAGACCTGTGTGTGGTCCTTGTTAATGCAGACAGAAAAGTGATCCAACTTTTTAATCATTGCCTCAATTGTCCCACACATTGAAAATAGTTGCGGAGAGTCCCTGTAATTCTAGATTCAGATCATTCAGGTGAGAAAAAACATCAACCAGATGGGCCAATCGTGTGAAAAACTTGTCATCATGCAAGCGGTCAGACAAGTAAAAATTATGGTCAGTAAAGAAAACTTTAAGCTGTCAATACTTTGCCCCTTGATAATCTGCGCACTTCAGTATGATGTAAAAGCGTTACATAATGCAGAAAATACACAAGATTTCAGGGGCCTTGCTTTAACAAAGTTAACCATT
This sequence comes from Salvelinus fontinalis, assembly GCF_029448725.1. NCBI lineage: Eukaryota > Metazoa > Chordata > Actinopteri > Salmoniformes > Salmonidae > Salvelinus > Salvelinus fontinalis. Next base: position 21,180,873 of record NC_074670.1, on the reverse strand, counting down.
TTCACTGTAGTGTCCAAAACTTATTTTAAGCTGTCAGGCATTCCCTTGGCAGCAAGAGCCTCTCGGTGGATGCTGCTGTGTACTCAAGTGGCATTGTGAGCAACTGCTTGCACACGCGTTACCACTCCACTATGTCTCCCTGTCATGGCTTTTGCACCATCTGTACAGATACCAACACATCTTGACCACCAAAGTCCATTTGATGTCACAAAGCTGTAATTGTTTCAAAACATCTCTTGCCATGTCACTGATGTGTCGTGAAACAGTGTTGTTTGATGAAGGCATTGTCTGTATAGTTTTTTTGGCCTTTTCACCCAGCATCGTCCCAGCCATAACCGTGGCAGCAGGAAGAATTAAGTACTTCACAATAGTATGGGGCTTGCCAGTCCTAGCCATACAGTAGCTCACCATAAGACGCTTCTAGCCCCTTCTTATTAATGGTATCTGTTGCTTTTATACATGTCTTACTACTCGAAAGTAGACTTTATTCTCGCTCACAAAACTCCCGCTGCTTTTTTAATTTTTATTGTCATGTTTTGTTTCTAAATGTCTGCGGTTTAAGAGTGAAGGCTTCCCGCGAGAGAGTAACGGTTAACGTGATTGGATGTTAATTATTTGACTAGGCTACCTGTATTTGCCACTGTTGTTATTTCGCTGAACACTAGATGGTTTAATTTTATTTTTGGCAGTGAAACGAGGCTACTCAGGCGAGAAGAAAACCTTGTTGGAAAATATAAATGTACTGTTTTTTAAAATGTGAATCACATTTTTATTTGGCATACCCCCGACGGCATTGTGCGTTCCCCTGTTTGAGAATACCTGGCCTAGGCTATAACCACCCTGAACATAGACATGTTACATACTGAAAATATGCAAAAACATTAGTTTGATAAAGACAAGGAGCGTATTTGTTAAAACATTTAGAAAATACAAACAGGCAGAATAAACTAAATTAAACATCTGTATATTGAAAAGACAGATTTTGGTGAATAACGCAGACTTTTTTTTCTTCTTCAATTCGCCAATTTGAGCCCCGTTTCAAATAATCACTTCTCACTATTCTGTTATTTTATTCTGTTATATAACATAGGCGTGTATTGACTGCGATAAGGGCTCGAGAAATAAGAGTGTCTTGTCTGGTAAATTAACAAAACAAGGCTATGCCATTGCACAGCCATGCTTCTACAAGCAAGCGCCACTGCTAAGGGAACTATTGTCTTGAAGATTGTGTTCCACGATATAATATAACCAGTTGATATTACGATTTCAATAAATTCATCTTAAATGGCACTTGTTTTTCTATTGACTGAATATATATGGCAATATATTTGGCAATTAATTATCTGTAATGGTTATGATAAATTGTTGCACACTGTTGGCATATAGATGATTTCAAACATACACTACATGAACAAAGGTATGTGGACAACTGCTTGTCGAACATCTCATTCCAAAATCATGGGCATTAATATGGAGTTGGTCCCCCTTTGATGCTACAAGAGCCTCTACTTGCCTGGGAAGGCTTTCCACTAGATGTTGGAACATTGCTGTGGGGACTTGCTTCCATACAGCCACAAGAGCATTAGAGAGGTCGGGCACTGATGTTGGGCGATTAGGCCTGGCTCGCAGTCGGCATTCCAATTCATCCCAAAGGTGTTCGATGGGATTTAGGTCAGCGCTCTGTGCAGGCCAGTCAAGTTCTTCCACACCAATCTCGAAAAACCATTTCTGTATGGACCACGCTTTGTGCTGACAGGACATTGTCATGCTGGTAGGAAAGGGGCCTTCCCCAAACTGTTGCCACAAAGTTGGAAGTACAGAATCGTCTAGAATGTCATTGCTGTAGCGTTAAGGTTCCCCTTCACTGAAACTAAGGGGCCTAGCCCGAACCATGAAAAACAGCCCCAGACCATTCATCACTCCAGATAACGCGTTTCCACTGCCCAAATGGCTGCAAGCTTTACACTACTCCTGACAAAAAAACAGTCACATCACTCTTGCAAAAGAATTTTGAAATACAGTGCTATAACTTTGTTTAAGGTGTTTTTTTTAGTTTTTTTTTACATGTCCTAATAATTCAAAGGATTGTTCAGAACACCAGGTGTTTTAATCGGCGTATGCTTACTATGATTTTGACCTTACGCCGATTAAAATAAGCAGAGTAAAGTGCTTACATGACTTTTGCCATAACCGACCACCTGTCATAATCTGTTTAATTTCGATTTATTAGCGCATGTAAACGTGCTCAGTGTGAAGAGGGTACGGAGCTACTGCAATCCAGAGAGCCGAGCTGAGCTGAGAGCCAACCACTGGGAGGCGCTAGAGAACAGTCGTGAGGCAGAACACAACTCCACTCTGGACCAATGGAGCATAGGGAAAGCCTACGCAGAAACTGCGTGTGTGCGTGTGCTTGCGCACCCATGTGTGTTTGTACAGTACCTGTGTACGCAGGATCTCCCCTTTGGTTAGCTGCATGTCTCCAGTGAGCTCTTTGACAGCAATGCCCAGTGGCTCCAACCGCTTACTGAAGTAGTTAGTCATCTCTGCTGCCAGGGCCTTCATAGGAGCTACATACACTATCTACAGACAACGGGAGAGAGGGAGGGAGAGAGAGATGGAGGGAAGAGAGGGAGCGAGTAGGAGAGAAGAGAGAGAAAGAGGGAGGGAGATAAATATATAAATATAGAGAGAGAGAAAAGGGAGAACGGGGGGAGAAGGAGAGAAGGATAGTGAGAGGAAGTGAAAGGTCAGTCATGATAAATGAGTGTACAGCAGAGTATCACTTGTTCCCTGGCAACCAGCCAGCATAAATCACTATTTATTGAAAAATATGAAACAGGCCACTTAGATTAAGAAAGTTTAATGGAAATGTATGAAAAAGTGGCTATCGTCGCTGGTTTGCATCGGGTGTGTGGTGTTAGAATGTGTGTGTATTAGAACATGTGTGTGTGTGGGGGGGGGGCTTTATAAGGACAACCAATAATAAATGTGTTCTACTGTATGTTTGTATGTCTCGCTCACACACACACACACACACACACACACACACACACACACACACACACACACACACACACACACACACACACACACACAGTCGAGTGGTACCTTGAACTCATCCTTCTTGATGACCCCTCCAGGTTGGAGGTGCTGTCTGATCTCATGGAGGACTGTCAGCATGGCGATGTTGGTCTTGCCGGCCCCGGTGGGGGCACAGATGAGCAGGTTCTCATTGGTGTTGTAGGCTGTCTCAAACACTATGGACTGGATCCTGTTCAGACGCTGCATCCCCTTAAACACCAACTGACCAATCTGGGGGGAATGAAAGAGGGAGAAGGGGAGAGAGTGCGAGAGACAGACACAGAAAGAGACCGAGAGTGCAACAGAAAACGACAGCGAGAGAGCGAGAGAGGGTGCAACAGAGAGTGAGAGGGAGGAAGATAATAAGAAAAGGTTAAAATCACAGAGTAATTATGGGAGTCATTACAAAGACAGACATGGGATCATGATGATACAAGTCTAACACACGTCAGGACAGAGCAGACGGGAGGGATGGTCACAGCTGACTGGTTTAGGGGTCGGGGTAAAGACAAACATTGGTTGTCCTTATTGAGGGGGTCACCAGATCATTTTAATGGTTTTCTATGAGTCACATAGTGGAAAGAACATTGAGAACACTCTGACAAACCACTCCGCCGCACGCACACACACACACACACGAGTGTACACCTATCTACCACTAATTGACAGACCAATTCCCTCATATTATAGGGCAGGTTTCCCAACTGGCAGTCTTCTGAGCAAAACATTTACAGTATTTCTTTTTTAATTTAGCATTTTTGGGGGGATTTTATTTGTTGGACACAAAAGACTGTAAAAACACTAGGAAATTACGTGATTTTAATTTAAAGAAATCTGTTCAAGTATTCCCAATAGAGACACTTGATCGTATATAAATGAAAGCAAAGGGCTGAAATTATTATGTTTTAGTCAAACATTATATCTGTTTGGGCTTCTTGTGGTCAATTTCAGTCTACAAATGATTTACAATTATGTCCCGGCCCCCCGCTCAAGAAAAGAAATCATCCAGCGGCTGAATCTAGTTGATGATCCCTGCTATATGGGGGATGATTTACTGTTTCCTAGGGGGTGGCTGCAGACAGGGTGTGGGAAGGGGGAGGGCTTTGACTGCCAGTAGGAGAGAGGTTAAATCCTGAGTGGTGGGAACAGCTGTCAATCAACCTGCCCACCGCTTGACTTCTCCTTGGTAACAGAGCGTGGGTGACAGACAGGCCTCAATCTCCCGGCGACCGATGTTGATAAGGAGAGAAATGGCCCTTCTGAAAGACAGCAACCGTGACCAGTCAACCGCCCACTACTCGGACACACACAGACATTCAGCCGTCAGAGTGGGCAGTTAACTGCTCCGGCCACCCTCACTCCTAGGGAAAGAGACACAGAACTGCAGGTCCAGGTGTGTGCTCTGTCCCCATCTGTCCATCAATCTCCCTCTCACTCACTTTATAGCCTTCATGTACGTCATGCTCCCTCTATCAACTCTTTCTCTCTCACTGAGTGGACTGGGATGTCTTGAGTTTAGACAGCAATAGCATTTATTTAAGGATTCATTAAAAATGTCATCACTCTACTCTTCCTCCCAGTTTCAATCTGACACTCAGAAAAATAAAGAATTTGAGTGCTGCGTGTCATCCAGGGACTGGGGCCAAAGACGGTGAGAAGAGGCAGGAGTCAGCCCCGTTGCCCTGACAACCCAAACCAACACTGATGAAGGCAGGAGTCAGCCCCGTTTCCCTGACAACCCAAACCAACACTGATGAAGGCAGGAGTCAGCCGCGCGGCCCTGACAACCCAACACTGATGAAGGCAGGAGTCAGCCCCGTTGCCCTGACAACCCAACTCTGAAGAAGGCAGGAGTCAGCCCCGTTGCCCTGACAACCCAACTCTGATGAAGGCAGGAGTCAGCCCCGCGGCCCTGACAACCCAACACTGATGAAGGCAGGAGTCAGCCCCGTGGCCGACAACCCAACCCAACTCTGATGAAGGCAGGAGTCAGCCCCGTTGCCCTGACAACCCAACCCAACACTGATGAAGGCAGGAGTCAGCCCCGCGGCCCTGACAACCCAACTCTGATGAAGGCAGGAGTCAGCCCCGTTGCCCTGACAACCCAACCCAACTCTGATGAAGGCAGGAGTCAGCCCCGTTGCCCTGACAACCCAACCCAACTCTGATGAAGGCAGGAGTCAGCCCCGAGGCCCTGACAATCTTTGGAGGGAGTTGAAAGTCCGTGTTGCCCAGCAACAGCCCCAAAACATCACTGCTCTAGAGGAGATCTGCATGGAGGAATGGGCCAAAATACCAGCAACAGTGTGTGAAAACCTTGTGAAAACTTACAGAAAACGTTTGACCTCTGTCATTGCCAACAAAGGGTATATAACAAAGTATTTAGATAAGTATTTGGTCAATAACAAAAGTTTATTTTCCACCATAATTTGCAAATAAATTCATTAAAAGTCCTACAATGTGATTTTCTGGATTTCTTTTTCTAATTTTGTCTGTCATAGTTGAAGTGTACCTATGATGAAAATTACAGGCCTCTCTCATCTTTTTAAGTGGGAGAACTTGCACAATTGGTGGCTGACTAAATACATTTTTGCCCCACTGTGTGTGTGTGTGTGTGTGATATATATATATATATATATATCTCGTGAGAGAGAAAAACTCATTCTGATTGGCGCAGCGATGGGTGGGCATAGACCCACCCACTGGGGAGCCAGGCCCACCCATCACTGCGCCCTTACCCAGTCATGTGAAATCCATAGATTAGGGCCTAATTAATTTTTCAATTGACTGATTTCCTTCAATTTACTATAAGTCTATAAAATAAAACTATAAAATTATTAAATTGTTGCATTTATATTTTTGTTCATTCATTCAGAGAGAGAGAGACAGCCAGAGAGAGAGAAATACAAAGAGAGGCAGAGAGCGAGAAGAAAAAAAGAGGCAGAGAGAAAAAAGAAAAAGAGAGAAAGACAATACTATACACACCATCTTGACATATCTTTGAACTAAGCAAGTAAAGGAATGGATATTAGTGCAGTGTGTTGTACTCATTCTTTCTCTCTAGTCTAAATGACTGTCGGGCTGATTTCCTCTCATCCTCTCTCCCTGGCGAGTCGAGCGTCCTCCTGTCTAACCAATTATTTCCCCCAAGGCCAAGTCCTGAGAGCACCCAATTTATAAATATGCATTTCTGAATTAGGAGCGGCACAGTTTCACCCTTTTCCGCACGGCTCCTGCACACACACGCAAGCACACACACACAATTGCCAGGACTCAAACACACACAATGTGTCGCTGTGGCAAACACGTTCACTTTAAGCGGCTAGACCCCCTTTTGTTTTGATTTATCGACTTTGTCTGTAGATAACGAGGAGCCAGCGTCCCGAACTCCTTAAACATGCTAATTCATGCAAATGTATGCCTGCTCCAATATTCACCTTGAGCTAATGCATACATGTTGTAAATATGATATTGCCATCTTTTAATAATCTTTTTGAAAATCTTCAGTGCTTTGTTTATGTATTTTTTTCTTCATTTCTTAAAACATTTCTGGCTGGCTTCATTGTTAATCAGATGTATGCACTGTAAATCTTCCAATAGGAGATGCAGCTGTCCCTGCCAGGAGTAGTCTCCGGGGTCCAAGCAGCAGTAACTCACTGAAGAGGTAACGTTCATATGCAGCTGTTAACATAACATTCATTTCATTAAAAATCCCTGTCTCCAAACAGCATGGTTATACATCTTCAGCAATAAGTGAAACACCACAAATATAGCTAACAGTTTAAATGCTTTTATTGAACCTTTATTTAACTCGGCAAGTCAGTTTAAGAACAAATTCTTATTTACAATGACGGCCTACAGTTAACCCCATCTAAGAGAAACTACCAACAGTAGACACCACAATTCACGTTTAAATGAAAATTCTACATGGTTGTTTTATCAACTGGCCTCAGTTTGTTGGAGTTATTGCCTGTGGCTGAGTTTATGAACAGGCCTGCGATCAGTCCATCAGTGTGCACACTGGGATTATAACATTGTTTCTATGAGTTAAAGGCCAAACTTTGAGTAACAAAATTAATTTGACATCACCAGGAAATATTCCAACTCAATTACGACGACAATAGTCTTAAACACATTTCATCCCCCAGGCATTCAAAAAAAAAACACACCTCGAGAACCAATCTCAGATTCCTGTTTTTCTCACCACTGGGGTTGAAAAATCCTAGTAACTTTCACAAAATCACCAGGTTTTCCAAAAACCGTGGTTGGAATATTCATGGAATCCTCCAACTGGGATTTCTGGAAAACCTAGGCATTTGTGGAAAGTTACTGGAATGTCCCAACCCTACTCCCCCACAAAGACAGACCCATGCAGCTATCAAAGGGTTCTCCCCAGGATGTCAACCAGGTGGTGCTGATGTGAGTGGAGGAATGGGAGAGGGCCAGAGGGGGCAGAAGCATAACATTTGTGAAAGCCCTTCTCTCCCGAAACTCTGCTCACTTTAAAACGCGTTTTAAACGTGTTTAAAACGTGTTTTAACCAAAATTCCATTTGAAGGGACCATCTCAAAAATGTCCTAGATACGACTGCCTCATTCCAGCTTTGTCGCCACCTATTCATCATCATCATCATCATCATCATGTACAACTGACTAATTCCAACTGCATCACTTTACATTCTGATACACCCATGTGCCTAACCCCCTAACTAAAACATTGTTAGTTCCAGATGTCTAATAGATGACCATACCATGAACACTGTTAAAGTGAGCAAGCTGGATGGAACGTGACCGCTCGCCACAGATTTTGTGGGAGTATCGAACCCATCCAGGCCCAGAACATCTGTGTGTGTTGTGTGTGTATCCCAATACCAGTCAGTACTGTGTGTGTTTCCCACTCTCGGTTCATACAGTGTTGTCTCTGTGTGTGTGTGTGTGTGTGTATATATTTCCCAGTCCGTACTGTGTAGTGAGTGCGATGGAAGCCAGCAGGCTCATTATTAGAGTGCTAGCACAGCCTACGGCCAAATGTGCCAACCAGGCTGATTGGGAATAAACTGGCAATACAGAACCAATCCACCAGCCACTCTAAACTCACTAATTAGACACTCAAAGATCCCAGTAATGATTCCACAGCTAAATCTAAAACACCTACCAAGCAGTCTCTGTCCAATTGCCTCCCTGTCCTAGTTTAACACAGTGCATTTGGAAAGTATTCAGACATCTTGACTTTTTCCACATTTTGTTACTTCAGACCTATTCTAAAATGGATTAAATCGTTTTTCCCCCACATTAATCTACACACAATGAATACCCCATGAAGAGAAAGCAAAAATAGGTTGAAGCACCTTTGGCAGAAATTACAGCCTCGAGTCTTCTTGGGTATGACCCTATTAGCTTGGCACACCTGTATTTGGGGAGTTTCTCCTATTCTTTTCTGCAGATCCTCTTAAGCTCTGTCAAGTTTGGATGGAGAGCTTCGCTGCATAGCTATTTGGGTTCAAGTCTGGGCTCTGGCTGGGCCACTCAAGGACATTGTGCTTAGGGTCGTAGTCCTGTTGGAAGGTGAACCTTCGCCCGCAGTCTGAGGTCTTGAGCGCTCTGGAGAAGGTTTTCATCAAGGATCTCTATACTTTGCTCTATTCATTTTTCCCTCGATCCTGACTAGTCTTTAGCTGCCTTTTGGCAATCTCCAAGCGGGGTATCATGTGCCTTTTACTGAGGAATGGCTTCCGTCTGGCCAATCCACCATAAAGGCCTGATTGGTGGAGTGCTGTAGAGATGGTCACCTCCCTGACTTTATTTAACTAGGCAAGTCAGTTAAGAACAGATTCTTATTTTCAATAACTGCCTAGTTCAGGGGCAGAACGAAAGTTTTTTACCTTGTCAGCTCGGGGATTCGATCTTGCAACCTTTCGGTTACTAGTCCAACGCTCTAACCACTAGGCTACCTGCCGCATTCTCCCCCGATTGCTCAGTTTGGCCGAGCGGCCAGATCTAGGAAGAGTCTTGGTGGTTACAAACTTCTTCCATTTAAGAATGATGGAGGCCACTGTGTTCTTGAAGACCTTCAATGCTGCAGAATCTTTTTGGTATCATTCCCCAGATCTGTGCCTCGACACAATTCTGTCTGAGAGCCCTACGGACAATTTCTTCGACCTCATGGCTTGTTTTTTCTCTGACATGCACTGTCAACCGTGGGACCTTATATAGACAGGTGTGTATCTTTCCAAATCATGTCCAATCAATTGAATTTACCAAAAGGTAGACTCCAAACAAGTTGTAGAAACATCTCAAGGATGGTCAATAGAAACAGGATGCACCTGAACTCAATAGCAAAGAGTCTGAATACTTTATGTAAATAAGGTATTGATTTTCTATTTTATACATTTGCAAAAAAATCTAAAAACCTGTTTTTGCTTTGTCATTTTGGGGTAGTGTGTGTAGATTGAGGAAAACAGTTTAATTACATTACAGCCTTGGTCTAAAATTAACAAAATGTGGAAAAAGGGGTCTGAATACTTTCCAAATGCATTGTACCTGCTCACCTAAAAACATGGACTATCACCTGTGCAAAGGTATGTGCGTGTGGCTACTGTATACGTGTAAGCATATATTTACTGTATGAGTCAGGGGGAGAACTGCTAAACTAATTAAATGATGTGCATTGGTAATGGGGAGCTAAAAAGAAAGTTGTTGTTTGCACGCTATGCTTTTAATTACTTTTCAGTTCCATTTCATTCCATTTGAATTGACAGCTTGATCAAATTTTAATTGCTAGTTTTAGTAAACAGCTTATCAGCTCCAAGCCCACACACAGAGCCCTGAATGACCTGGCCAAACACACACACAAGCTGTACTGTGGAGTTTGACAGCGTGAGATGCAGATGCAGCAAACAGGAGGCCCATTAATTTCCCCACAGCACGCCAGTAGAACGGACTCACTCACTCACTCGCATGCACGGGGACGCACGGACTCACTCACTCGCACGCACGGACGGACGGACTCACTCGGACGGACTCACTCGCATACACGGACGGACGGACTCACTCGGACGGACTCACTCGCATACACGGACACGCACGGACTCACTCGCACGGACTCACTCGCATACACGGACGCGCACGGACGGACTCACTCGCATACACGGACGCGCACGGACTCACTCGCACGGGGACACTCACTCGCACGGGGACACTCACTCGCACGGGGACACGGATGGACAGACTCACATGCACGGGTTCACACGAGCACACACACACACACACTCACTCAGTCGGGGACGCACACGGACGGAGGCAGTCACTCGCACGGGGACACGCACCCGCACGGGGACACTCACTCACAAACGCACGGATGGACACACTCACAAATGCACGGACGGACACACTCACGCACGGCACACCCCCGCACGGACTCTCACACACACACAGACGCACTCACTCAAGGACGGACGCACTCACTCAAGGACGGAAGCACTCACTCAAGGACGGACGCACTCACTCAAGGACGGACGCACTCACTCAAGGACGGACGCACTCACTCAAGGACGGACGCACTCACTCGCGCGCACGGACAGAGTCACACGCACCGACACACCCCCGCATGCACCGACTCACACACACACACGGACACACACACACACGGACACACGGCAACCTGAGAGATAAGTGGCTCTAGATGAGATGTATGCTGCCACTCCCCAAGGCCTCTCCTTTCACATCAGAGATAAGGCTTTAACAAGCCTCTGTCCACCATCTGTGCTCTTTCCACCCCCCACTCTCTCTCTGACTGTCTATCTCATCCCCACACCTGCTTTGCAAGTCTGAGCAAACACACACACACACACACACACACACACACACACACACACACACACACACACACACACACACACACACACACACACACACACACACACACACACACACACACACACACACACACACACACGTGTGCACTGAGGAGGAAATCAAAACTGGATTAGGAAACGCAATCAGGACAGATTAATTATGGATAGCACTCCCTGCTCCGTCTCGTGTCCTCCTGCCACAGTCCAGAACACAGGACCCATGTCCCTCACTCTGAAGGGTGAGGCAGAGACACCAACGAGTGGGGGGACACTAATGGGGGAGGGTTGAACATTGAATTAGGAGATAAGACAGGAGGAGGAGGGTGGAAACCCATCTCACTTCATTTACAAGAGTCTTCGTGCTAAATCCTAGAACTCTACCGGGCTTACTCTACCCCTCCAACTAGCCTACACTCCTCTTGGAGGTTTGGACACATGAAGGTCAAACATCTGCATTCTGTGAGGAGAGACACCTAGTCAGGACATGAGGACAGAAGAGTGAGTCCACACACGATTCCAACCATCACACCCCAGCACACGCACCACAAGTCTCTCCCTCTCTATGACAACAGAGTAGACGGAAAACCCTGTCCACCAGTACACAATCATGTGTCTATGAAGAAGACAGGCTAACAGGCTGACTACACCGCTCGCGTCGCGTGCGTGAGCATTGCAAAATACATTTTGACATTTTAAAAAACTTCTAAAATAGAAGTCCGTTTTATTTGTGACACAGATCGCGCTTCAAGTCCTGCCTCTCCCATCTCCTAATTTGTTTATAGAAGCAGGTACCCACGTGCCATCTCCTCATTGGTTATACCCACGTGGGTGACTGAAAGACGAACGAGGTCAGTGGCGGTAATGCACCTAATTTATGAAAGTTGCCAATCGCAATATAAAGTCAAGAGAAGAAAAAGCCTGGAAGGAAGAGAGATGACTAGAAACGATTCGGTTGACCATTTTATGTGTGGATTAATTGGTGGAGTAGAGAACCCTGTGCATTTCAGGTAAAATAACAACTCAATGTTTATATCCCAGGACAAATTAGCTAGCAACAGCAAGCGAACTAAATAGGACAAATTAGCTAGCAAGTGCAAGCTAACTAGCTAAATTGCCATAAATGTTTAATGCTTTTCGACCTGTTCCCAAATTAATATAATTGGTTCAGAGTTTGTTTTGATATTTTAACCTGGGTGTCGTGATCGCGTTTTGCGTGGGGGGGACAAAATACATTTATGCACGATGGCGCACGCGCGCAGCCGGGTTGGGTTCCGTGTAAGTATTCAATATTCACTTAGGTGAAGAAGATGTAGGAGAATATACAGCCAGGGTTTGGCAGGAAACTATCTCCCATAGTAAAGACCATCAGCGCACGCACACACGCTCCTAAATCCTATCGCTCAATTCAGATCTCCCCTTTGGGAATAACCATATCTCTTAATGTAAGTCAAGTCTTCTTAAAATCCTTAAGGAGGAATGTTGTCCTGATTTGCAGTTGCTAGGGGGGACAGGATGTGTCTGTTAGGATTGCAAAGCTACCGTAAATTTGACAAACTTACCAGAATCTTCAGTAATTTTGGTAAATAACAGAAAAGCTAAGGCAATCTAACGTAACTTTGGTCATTTATACTTGAACTTTTTAAACAATGATTGATATTTTGTATACATTTGTTAAATCTGTGTCCATATTGTCCATGAGTTTCTAGTAGATAGACCATATGGTTCAAGAGAACATTTATTTAAAAAGCATCTAACAATGCCACTAGATGTCTTGTGACAGATTACATAAAATCATTGAAAGATAACAACATTCTGGTAGTTTACTGGTAAAGTTTGAAAGTTTCCAGTAATATACCCTCCCTAGTCTAGGTCTTGTCATGCCTCCATGGATATATCAGTACATCTGTAAGTGCCGGAGTGAGAGCCTACAGTGTATGTACTGGATGAGTAGGTAGTCCTGTTTCCAGATCGAGTATTGTTGTGTTGTTTTTCTGTCAGCACAAGGGGGAATCTCTCTCTCTCTCTCATATATATTTATACACAGAAATTAGATAGGCTTTTATCAGCGTGACGAGAGCAGGATTCATTCGTTAAAAAGGCCTCCTAATAAATTCCCCACTTTTAAATGTTTCACAGTGCTAGTAAAGGCTTGCCAGGCAGGGCAGAGCCCTGTTTCCCATTACAGCTTTCAAGAAATGGCAATCTACGCTACTCTGCGTGATGGTGAGGAAAGAAAGGGAAGGGGAAAAAATCTGACAGGCTTTCGGTTCGGCCTGCTCCTAATAGCACGTAAAGACGTATTAGCCTCGGCGGTGTGTGCTTGGTGCTTAATAAGAGAGAGGCATTTTGTTTCAGAGTAGCCCGGCTTTAGTTAATGAATAGAGGAGCTCCTGCGCTAGGGGCTAATTCACATCGCTCAGCTGAACAGGCTCCATATCAATCTGGACCCGTCACACAGGGGTTTCAAACAGAACAGGAAGCAGGGAATCTAGCCTGCTGGAGCTAGTGGAGAGACAAGGAGAAGCCCAGAACCAAAAAAAAAGACAAGAAAGAAAGATCAGGCTTTCAGAAAACGAGAAGACAAGACGATGATGTCCGTTTTTTTTAAAGGTGGAACTTGTAAATTCATTTGTGGAACGGGCAGGGCTACAGAATGAACAAAATGGTTGATTAACTCTCTCTGTAAGACACAACCACAAACTTATCATGCCCTGGTGTACTGTAATTAATTGTTTCCTGTGAGAAAAATAAACAGGAAATTAACTCCCGAGAGAGGAGATAAATCCTGTCTGTCCATCCCAACTCATCCCACTTAAAGTAGAGGAGAGCCTCTGACATTGATCACTTCCTTCATGATGAGGACCAAGGGTTCTTCCACCACTCTCTCTCGTGCAGAGGGGGATGCTGTTGCATGTGAGGGCCTACATCAAACCTGGGTTCCAATAGTATTTGTTTTCTTTCAAATACTACTGAATACTATCAAATACACTTCGAGCAAAAGACTGTGCCTGCCTTGATTGGGACACGCATGCATGTTTTGCCCCTCTATTCGGGCACTTGGGCAAACCTTCCTCTCAAATACCTGGTCCCTTAGAGCACGTACTGTTTGATGTGCCAGGTGGCTCTTCAAAGCCAGAGGCTTGAAGATAGTGTGAATAGCAGAGAACCAACTCGAAGAGCAAATGTATCAGGTACTGGGGCGGGTAATAGCCAAGGCAGCAGAACCCAGGGCTAGGGGTGAATCCAGGGTTGGAGATGAGTGTTAAGCAATGAGATAGGACCTGAGGTACGGGATAGGCCCAGGATGATATCAGTCTCGCAATATTCTTTCAAATGAAAACAAAAACCTGCTGTGTGTAGGTATTGTGTGCTATAGCTTGAAAATCAATCAATGTGACTCTGGATGACAACATAATGATGGTTGTTTCCAACAGTAGGGCTGTTTTCCTAAACAAGTTAAATCCACTTAGTGTTTGGTTTCCAGAGATACTGGTATCATCCCAGCCCTAGCGTGGGAGAGAGCTTTTCAAAAGTGATACTCTCACTCCCAATCCCAGCCCACTTCATGCAGTACCCTCTCTGGATTAGCTGAATGGGTGTAAAAACTAAATAGCCGAAACTCCACTTAGCCCACCAGAGGAAGCTAGGGATTGATGGGGATAGAGAGAGACAGTGACATGTTTTACACATTTAGCATTTAAGAAAGCCTAATGAAGATAATGAGTGACAGGCAGGGAGACAAACACCTGAGCCGGCGTCTGTGCAAAAATAACAACAGCAACCACACATGCATGACCAATCCTTCTCTTAATCAATTTGTCTCAGCCTGCGATCACACACACACTATGCCTGTCATCTTGAGTGACAGACAGGTTAAGTGAGGTGAACAGCTACAGGAGTACTCTACAAATATGACAAAATATGTTCCAAGGTTTAAACATATCCAGTCATCTTCAGATATGATGCCATGTTTTGGGCACATCCAGGGGAGTTAATTCCACACTTAGGATTCTTCCCAAAATCTATTCAAGATTGAATTTGACAGAGAATAAATGCCATAACTGTTTCTAAACATCCCCCCATGATCCCATACAGAATGACTCCAGAAGTCTAGATGAAGAACCAGAAGAAAAGACAGTGATGTGATTGAACTGAAGCCAACTGACAACCTCTGCTCTCCCATCTCCCGAATGGCTGGGTGAGGATTAGCTCACCTGTCTGTCAGTCCGGTCCACTGCCCTGCTATTGGCTGAGGGCAGATTTGTAAGCCTGTCACTCAGACTGTCAGTCAGAGAGGAGAAGCCATTGTGGCTCCAGACAGCTGGCTGAGAACTACAGCATTTCCATTAAGACTCAACATCACTCACTGCCAATTACGGCTCCAGAACGCTCCCAGTCGCTTGAATATGGACACCAGGGAGTGAAACTGAGCACGCCCTGGCTGGCACTCACAGTCACACGGATACCTTTTAAAGACAGACTTTACGGTATTTTGCCTGTAAATTTTTTTTATCAGGGGATATTTTTTAGAGCCCAATTCATACAGTCCCATTTGTACCATATTCTTGGCCTGGATAAGCCTTGTATATCTCCCGTGCACATTTTGTTACGTTACTGCCTCATAAAATTTAATAAATAGTCCCCCCCCTCAATCTACACATAATATCCCATAATGACAAAGCAAAAACAGGTTTTTAGAAATTTTTGCAAATGGAGAAAATTGAGAGAAAAAAATCTTTACATAAGTATTCAGACCCTTTACTCAGTACTTTGATAAAGCACTTTTGGCAGCGATTACAGCCTAGAGTATTCTTGGGTACGGTGCTACAAGCTTGGCACACCTGTATTTGGGGAGTTTCTCCCATTCTTCTCTGCAGATCCTCTCAAGCTCTGTCAGGTTGTATGGGGAGCGTCGCTGCACAATTATTTTCAGGTCTAGCCAGAGATGTTCGATCGAGTTCAAGTCCGGGCTCTGGCTGGGCCACTCATAGACATTCAGGGACTTGTCCCGAAGCCACTCCTATGTTGTCTTGGCTGTGTGCTTAGGTTCATTGTCCTGTTGGAAGGTCAACCTTCACCCCAGTCTAAAGTCCTGAGTGCTCTGGAGCAGGTTTTCATCAAGGATCTCTATACTTTGCTCCATCGATCCTCAAATCAAATCAAATTTTATTGGTCACATACACATGTTTAGCAGATGTTAATGCGAGTGTAGCAAAATGCTTGTGCTTCTAGATCCAACAGTGCAGTAATATCTCCTGACTAGTCTCCCAGTCCCTGAAAAACATCCCGACAGCATGATGCTGCCACCACCATGCTTCATCATAGGGATGGTGCCAGGTTTCCTCCAGACGTGACGCTTGGCATTCAGGACTAACAGTTTAATCCTGGTTTCATCAGACCAGATAATCTTGTTTCTTATGGTCTGAGAGTCCTTTAGGTGCCCTTTGCCAAACTCCAAGCGGGCTGTTGTGCTTTTTATTGAGGAGTGGCTTCCGTCTGGCCACTCTACCATAAAGGCCTGATTGGTGGAGTGCTGCAGAGATGGTTTTCCTTCTGGAAGGTTCTCCCATCTCCACAGAGGAACTCTGGAGCTCTGTCAAAGTGACCATCAGGTTCTTGGTCACATCCCTGACAAAGGCCCTTCTCCCCCGATTGCTCAGTTTGGCCAGTGCTAGGAAGAGTCTTGGCGGTTCCAAACTTATTCCATTAAAGAATGATGGAGGCCACTGTGCTCTTGGGGACCTTCAATGCTGCAGAAATGTTTTGGTATCCTTCCTCAGATTTGTGCCTCTATGCAATCCTGTCGGAGCTCTACGGACAATTTCTTTGACATCATGGCTTGGTTTTTGCTCTGACATGCACTGTCAACTGTGGGACCTTATATAGACAGGTGTGTGGCTTTCCAGATCATATGCAATACATTTAATTTACCACAGGCAGACTCCAATCAAGTTGTTGAAACATCTCAAGGATGATCAATGGAAGCAGGATGCACCGGAGTTCAATTTCGAGTCTCATAGCAAAGGAATACTTTTGTAAATAAGGTATGTGTTTGTTATTTTTTATTAAAAGTATTTTGCTTTGTCATTATGGGGTATTGTGTGTAGATTGATTAAGTTACTTTTTTCCCTCAACAAATTTAGAATAAGACTGTAATGTAACAATGTGGAAAAAGTCGAGGTCTGAATACTTTCCGAATGCACTGTATGGCTGCAGCATCTACATGAAATCAATAGGTATTTTGTTCATTAAACAGACAAGACACACTTAGGCTCCCCTGATCACAGTCAACACATATATTTTATAGTAGGCTAAGAATATAGGCTCAAAAAGTTCTACAGCTGTACCATTGAGAGCATATTGACTGGCTGTATCACTGCTTGGTATGGCAATAGCACCGCCCTCAATCGCAAGGCGCTACAGAGGGTTGTGCAGACAGCCCAGTACATCACTGGGACCGAGCTCCCTGCCATCCATGACCTCTATATCAGGCGGTGTGAAAGGACAGCCCGGAAAATTGTTAACAACTCCAACCACCCAAGCCATCCACCGTTCTCTCTGCTTCCGCATGACAAACGGTCCTGGTGCATCAAGTCTGACACCAACAGGCTCCCGAACAGCTTCAATCCCCACACCATAATACTGTAGCTAACAAAATAGCTACACAGACTTTCTTATTTTTTGCACTGTCTCTATGCACACTCACAGGGGCCTACACTGACACTCAAGCACACACACACGACCAACATTTGCTTACACACATATAATATGCTTGTTTTCCTGAAGAAGTTAAAACTTCTTTGCGATTTGTTTCCTTACCATGATACTAACAAGTATCGCGATACTGGTATCGTCCCGGCAAAACTAAATAGCTCACCTGCCTGACAATATGAACCAATCTGTTATATTGGGGTCATTTCTGGAGGGAGAATTCTATTTTATTTTTCACTTATGAGTAGAAAGTCCTTTTAAAAAGTAACCAGAATTGACCTTCTCACAGTCATTGTCCCCCCAAAATTGCAGGTCCCTTCGTGATGTGTAGTATGCTGTGTGCCCCCACCTCCCAAATCCACATGTAACCATTGGGTGTCTTACCTCGTCCAGTTCAGAGATGTAGATGGGTTTCTCCTCAAAGCCGATGGGCATGGGATCACTAGGAGGAATCTCCACCTCTTCATACATCTTATTATTCTCTCTCTTTATCCCCTCTGGTAACATCAGCTGAACACAACACAAACACATCCCAAATATTAACAGCACGCCGCATTACATAAAGTACATTTCCACCCCAATTTATTTATTACCAACTGAACTACATAATATTAAACATATTACAATACACACAATAAAACATCAACAAACTCCGCCTCAACTTGAAAACAAACACATTCAAAACATTGCAAAAGTCATGTTCAGATTAGAAAATGTATCAACTTTCCAGTGAACTTCATTTCCCCTACCTCACCTGCTCCCACTGAACTGAGGACTAAAGAAATACACTCCAGGTTAGTTGATGTAAATAGTGAGTAAAAAAGCAGCAAGAATTAAAAAATAGATAATAAAAATGGGATAAAAGTAGTAGCTTGTGGGTAATGTGATGGGTGCTGGTGAAGGTGGTTGAACGAAGTGTGTGTGTGTGTGTGTGTGTCTGTGCGCTCTATAACTTTCCTCCCGGTCGCTATCGCTATCAAAGAGAAATGGAAGTAATGCAAGCTGTTCATTTTGCCCATTAATACAGGTGGGCAGGATTTGAAAATGTCTTCTAGTCTTGTTATAGTCATTGTTAATTTGGATAGAACATGATGGTCTAGGGGTCAAGTGTATATAGGGCATAGATTTGGTATTGGGCAGTACAGGGTTTTGTCCCAAAAGGCTCCCTATTCCCTTATCCCTTCATAGTGCAGTACCTTTGACCAGAGCCCTATGGAGCCTGCGCAAAAGTAGTGCATTATATAAGAAAAAGGGTGTCATTTGTGACGCACCTCTGGTAATTTCCACATACTGTACCTTGGCTCCCCCTACGAAGGCGGAGGTCTTGGTGGCCTCGGCGTAGCAGTCATAGACGTTGGGGTAGCGGATGCGTTCGTACACCCTCTCTCTGCTCAGCACTGGAGAACGCCGTGCTGTCAGCAGGGCCTGCTCTCTGGAGAAACACAACCAGGACAACACACAAGCATTAAATCAACCACAACACAGCAATAACACAACCGGGACCCAACACAACAATACATCCATAAAACCCATTAAAAAATATATAGTAGTTCAACACCAAACATCCACATGAAGAGCAGAACAGCCATAGTTACACATGCTTAATGTGTGGTTGGTTGTGATTGGGGATGGATACTAGAGTTGAGAGCTGTTAGACAGGAGAGGTGTGGATATGTGAGGCTCTGCAGTAGTACTATTCTCTGCTAATGTAACGTGGATTTGCTAATCTCTTCCTTCATACTCTGCCGGATTCGGCCCGGATAAGTTTAATTAAACCGATCACTGCGCCACTTTTTTATCTGCTGAAATTAAACTTTCAGAAAGATCCCTTATTATTTATTTAAGAAAAAACGTGTCCAGGAGCTGTGTTTTTTTTCTTATAACCTGCAGCCGAGCAGTGATGAAAAATGCAGGAGGGTGTTTCCATATGGAAAGAAGATCACAGGGGGAGATAGAAAAAAAAAGTAAAACAGAGAGAAGGGAAAATGGAAGAGAGGGAAGGAAAAAGAGGCAGAGAGAAGAGAGAGAGAAGAGAAAGACATGAGAAGAGAGAGAAGAGAAAGATTGGAAAGGGAAAGGGGAAGAGCTAGAAAGAGATCTAGTGTGGTGATTCACCTCTGAGCTCTCATCTCCTTGGGGTCAAAGTAGAGGTCGGAAGAGGATTCTGTGTCATCCCAACGTCTCTCCCCCCTCTTCCTCTCCCTCTTCTCCTCCCTCCGGTGCATCTTCATCATCTCTTTCTCCTTCCCTGACTGGATGGTCACCTGACAGCCGTATGTGGGCTTGCTGCTCCCCTCTCCTCCACTTCCTTTACGGCTACCATCTAAAACACAAGAATAACAGAGACATCAGTAAGAGGTTACAAACCGACAGAGATGGTCACAAAGAAACCTCATCATCATTGATACATTCAACGTTTCTATGAGCTAGGCTACTATGTTGTCTTGTGTAATTGAGCACTTATAATACGGTAACTAAGTACGGAATAGAATGTACAGTACTGTAATATACACTTTTCCAACGCCTATAGTATACCGCCTATACTATACCGCCTATATTATAGCTGTAGGTCTAGGTGAAGTCACCCCACCATCTACTCTTCAGCTGAGCTGTTTTTAAGACATGGTTGCTAGACTGGTCAATAGTTAAATGGTGAGATCCAAGCTGCGATGCAACAGGACTGACAAGTGGCTGTGTGTGTTTTTCCAGACTGCAACAACCATATCTGTTCAGAGTCAGGGAGCCACCAGGTGGAAAGGACAATTTCTAACCCCAGGACCTCAGCATTAATTCATATTGTAACATGTGTGTGTGTGTGTGTGTGTCCTTTACTTAACCCTGCATGGGTAAGGGCCCACAGGAGACCACCAGCTTGTTGTTGAGCAGGGAGAGCGAGCATCACAGGAGCAAAATAAACCCTAACAGCATACAAGTACAAGTGACGTGAGTAAAATCCATAACTAGTTCAACAGAGGACCTAAAATCCCAGGGTGGCCTAGACCCTTATCTTTCTAGTGTGTGTGTGTGTGTGTGTGTGTTTGTGTGTGTGTGTATACACACTGTACACTAGGGTTTAATATTTTCCAGAGAATTTACCTTCCAGAGAAAATTGCAAGAAATTACCAGTATCCCGGTATTCCTGTTGAAACCAGAAGTGCTATTTAAAGCATATAATGCCAGAGGGAAAAAAATGACATCATTAGACCACTGTAAATGAAGAAATACACACATTTTAATTATACACGTTTTAATAAACTCAAAGTTCTCTCAAAGTCACCACACTTTCATTGATGTAGCCTAGTTTTAAATTACTATTTTACCCAGGTAATTCACTGGCTTTGTTGTTTTCAGTAGTCCATAGTAGACAAATTCACAAAAAATAGTTTCAATACAATGTCGGAGTCTAGATATCTAGCTTTGAATGTTCTGATCAGTCCTGATGTTCCCAATTGCCCATTTGAGTAAATTCCTACAACTCCAAAAACTCCCCTCTAACTGGATTGAGTGGGCGGTGTGTGGACTTGGTTTAACACATAGGTGTCAAAAGTGCTTCAAATATAAAACCGTTGAGATTATTTTGCAAAAAATAATAATGTTCCTTGAGTTGTCAGAGTTTAGCATGACGAAAAGTAGCTAACAGCCATGCTCTGTGCTCTCTCATGTTTCGTCATTCAGCAGAGCAGCCCAAGAGGAGCTGTTGCTATATACACAGACATCCAGAGCCGCCATATGAGCAGAGCTCATGCACAGCGAGCAGGGAGGGAGTGACAGACAGAGAGCAGCAGCTAATGGATTTAATAACGAAGGAAGTTATTTCTAATTTCGGGTTTTGGGCAAAAGCAATCGGGCCTGAACGTTGCAGGCATGGGTAGGGCTCAGGCAGGGCTCTAGTAAACATCACAGCAAATCATTTGAATTACACGTCCACCAATGGTTGAACAGCCCGAGAGAGTCAGCTAGTACGTGCTGCTTTCTGGGAATTCCTGGCAAAGAAGAGAAGGGTGGAAGTGCAAAGTCTCGCATGGTGACATAATTTGACTTTTTGACAGACGGGGTGTTTCGATATCTATGATGCAACCATACAATAAATGATCATATGTTGATGGTATTTCGAGACCGTATGCATGGTGGATTAACTAGAAATACACATGAAAATGGATTTAGAGTAAAATTCCCCTTTAAAAAGGTAGCCTAGGCCTATGAAGCACTTCTGGCCGACTGGTCAAATATGAGGTGCAGTGAAAATGACATTTGTTTAAGCCTACCTCAGAATTTTCTCGCCCCTTGTACCTGCCTATCGGGGGGATTTGGGCAGGTTGTGGGTGTTTTCACTTCATTATAACCTGCTTATTGTGGTGACTGTCACAGGGAACATCAGCTTCTAAACAAACAGGCCTAGGCTAGTGGAGATTCAGCACCATGGATAGCTCAGTTAATCAACTGCCCGCAAGTCTGACCAGTAGCCCACCGTGTGGCCGCTTTTGTAATCATAACATCATGAAACAATGGCGCAAATGTAGATTTCCTAAAGCGCTTTTGTGGACACAGTATCTGCCATTTTGTGATTAGCTACCGTTTATATTTCAGCCTCTGCCACGTTAGTGGAGATTTGAATGTGAGATTGATATTGACATTGTGTACCGTAACGGCATCAAGGTCACCTGCACATTTGGTACGCAATTACATTTATAGAAGCCATGCAGCCTAAGGGATGTTTTCTATTGGGGACTTGATGAGTAAATATGGTAGGCTGCTAGCGTTGACTGGTTTAATGTATGAATGAAGCCAGAGAGTTGATGCTGTATATCGCACGTGCATATTTTGTATTTTTGCGTCTCAGCTTATTTACCCTTCCCTTTCTCTGCATATCCTCTCACCAGTTGTGATATGTTGAGGGAATCTTGGGCATGGTGGGCTATGGACATTTTTTGGGTGCTGATCTGTATAGCCTGTAGGTCTACTTGTTCTTTGCAATGGAATGGTAGGAGAACCCATTGCACGCAGCGCTTTGAATTGATGGCGACTTTGTGTAATATGTCTACGGTAGGCTACAACAGCACACAAATCACACACTGAGCCCTGATGATTGATCATGCAGATAACAGAGCAGATCCCTCCCTTCCCTATCCCTCCCTCTCGTTCCCTTTCTAGCTCTCTCTCATCCACTCCTCTCAGATAGAACAGTGATTGTCACCAACTTTTGTGTGTGAAACGAACCTGAAGACAGGAGGGCCGGGCATTCGTGTGGTTAAGTTTGTTTCGACCGTTACATGGACTAACAACGTGATGAAGCTTTGTTGCTCCTTGCTGAAACAAGCAAATTATACTTCAGTTGCCTAGGCAATGCCCCCCACAACGCAGCAGCAGCAGACACAGAAAATAGAATGAATAGAACATGCTTGGAACCTCTAAACCTGGCAATTTGACTGGTAAACTTGTAGCTAGCCTATAGTACACTCACAATAGTCCAAGTCGAAATTCATGAAATAATTAGGAATTCCCCTCACTAACACTTTTTGGTTACTACATAATTCCCTTTCCCATATGTGTTATTTCACAGTTTTGATGTATTCACTATTATTCAACAATGTAGAAAATAGCAAAAATAAAGAAAAACCCTGGAATGAGTGTCCAAACTTTTGACTGGTACTGTATATCACCAGTAGTAGACTATACATTAGCATTACTTCCCAAATGTCTAATCTGCAATGTTTATTTGGTTACGGCAATTTCCGTTAATAAATTCAATATACACTGCTCAAAAAAATAAAGGGAACACTAAAATAACACATCCTAGATCTGAATGAATGAAATATTCTTATTAAATACTTTTTTCTTTACATAGTTGAATGTGCTGACAACAAAATCACACAAATTATCAATGTAAATCAAATTTATCAACCCATGGAGGTCTGGATTTGGAGTCACACTCAAAATTAAAGTGGAAAACCACACTACAGGCTGATCCAACTTTGATGTAATGTCCTTAAAACAAGTCAAAATGAGGCTAAGTAGTGTGTGTGGCCTCCACGTGCCTGTATGACCTCCCTACAACGCCTGGGCATGCTCCTGATGAGGTGGCGGATGGTCTCCTGAGGGATCTCCTCCCAGACCTGGACTAAAGCATCCGCCAACTCCTGGACAGTCTGTGGTGCAACGTGGCGTTGGTAGATGGAGCGAGACATGATGTCCCAGATGTGCTCAATTGGATTCAGGTCTGGGGAACGGACGGGCCAGTCCATAGCATCAATGCCTTCCTCATGCAGGAACTGCTGACACACTACAGCCACATGAGGTCTAGCATTGTCTTGCATTAGGAGGAACCCAGGGCCAACCACACCAGCATATGGTCTCACAAGGGGTCTCATCTCGGTACCTAATGGCAGTCAGGCTACCTCTGGCAAGCACATGGAGGGGTGTGCGGCCCCCCCAAAGAAATGCCACCCCACACCATGACTGACCCATCGCCAAACCGGTCATGCTGGAGGATGTTGCAGGCAGCAGAACGTTCTCCACAGCGTCTCCAGACTCTGTCACGTCTGTCACATGTGCTCAGTGTGAACCTGCTTTCATCTGTGAAGAGCACAGGGCGCCAGTGGCGAATTTGCCAATCTTGGTGTTCTCTGGCAAATGCCAAACGTCCTGCATGGTGTTGGGCTGTAAGCACAACCCCCACCTGTGGACGTCGGGCCCTCATACCACCCTCATGGAGTCTGTTTCTGACCGTTTGAGCAGACACATGCACATTTGTGGCCTGCTGGAGGTCATTTTGCAGGGCTCTGGCAGTGCTCCACCTGCTCCTCCTTGCACAAAGGCGGAGGTAGCGGTCCTGCTGCTGGGCTGTTGCCCTCCTACGGCCTCCTCCACATCTCCTGATGTACTGGCCTGTCTCCTGGTAGCGCCTCCATGCTCTGGACACTACGCTAACAGACACAGCAAACCTTTTTGCCACAGCAAACCTTTTTGCCACAGCTCGCATTGATGTGCCATCCTGGATGAGCTGCACTACCTGAGCCACTTGTGTGGGTTGTAGACTCCGTCTCATGCTACCACTAGAGTGAAAGCACCACCAGCATTCAAAAGTGACCAAAACATCAGCCAGGAAGCATAGGAACTGAGAAGTGGTCTGTGGTCACCACCTGCAGAACCACTCCTTTATTGGGGGTGTCTTGCTAATTGCCTATAATTTCCACTTGTTGTCTATTCTATTTGCATAACAGCATGTGAAATTTATTGTCAATCAGTGTTGCTTCCTAAGTGGACAGTTTAATTTCACAGAAGTGTGATTGACTTGGAGTTACATTGTGTTGTTTAAGTGTTCCCTTTATTTTTTTGAGCAGTGTATTATTATTATTATTATTATTACAGTCATTTACCGTTCTCATTGTCAGAGAGGACATGTGTTTTGCAGAACTCACAACCTATGCTACACTTGTGAGGAACAGGTTTTAGTTTATTTCATTCCATTTACGGGTTTTGTCAATGTATTAATTGTCTCTTTGAAATGCTCCTGTCAATGTTGAGTAAGAACGCACACCTGAATACGTACATATAGAAGTAGGACTAGTCAACCTGGCCTGCGCACAAATGTAGGCCTATAAATTTGGGGTTGTCTGATCGTATTTCTGATCATCTTAATTTACCACCACTAATGAGATGTGGACCTTCTCAAAGTAATTTCTTCGCCTCAAACAGCAAGTAAACAAAGTCTGTTTTTAGAATCAATTGAGAATGACAAAAGTTCCTGAAAGCATTTGGACAATATTTCCAACTCTCTCTCTTTCGATAACCACTTGGCATGAAAGGGAAAATGTAATGCTCTGATCCAGTGGAAACGTCATAAAACCCCTGATTACTTATTTTCTCTTGCACAAATAGCCTACAGCTGCGTCTGTCCCGAGCTCACTGGCGCAGGAAACTCTGGGGCCCCAGAATATGTTATACAATGTCTCAGGTTTTCTAGCACAAGTTTTAGGGCAACCCAGCTGATGCGTTACAAGTTTGTTGCAGACAGGCCATGCGTAGCCAATGTGATTTATAGGATATTTATCAGGATATTTTCTACCTGCAAGCTGCAATGTTTTTGTGTTGGCTTTTGTAGGCTATTTTTACATAGCAATAAAAAATCTACTTTTAGACTGGTATAATTTTCATTTAGATATAATGCAGATTAACCACAGACAATGATTTTGAGATACAAAGACTATTATAAATTAAATTGAACTGTTCCATGAAAATGTGCAGATGAAAATCCTAACTGGCATGTAGATTGGTAGAAACTATAAGATAAATTGGCACTCCAAATGTATAAGGCTCCCGACTGCTGGTGTAGCCTATTTTTCCGGCAACTTCAGGAACATAATGGCAGAATCTGCGAAGATCAGCAGCAGCGGTAGGAGGGTAGGAACAGTTTTTTTCCCCTTCTGTTTGGGTTATCTTGATCTCTGGCTCCTTCTTGAATCATTTGTGTCTTATTTAATCAAACAGCATGCTTAAAGCATCAGACGAGTTCAGCACATAGTTGATTTTATTAAAACATAGAAAATGTTTCTATGTATAGAAAAATACACTTTTAAAAATGTGGACCAATCAATTGTTCAAAATAAAAAGACTATTCCTGGTTGACCAAGATTATTTTTATTTGGGGACAGCCATAGTAGAAATGCAGGAAATTAGCTTTAGATAACCCCCCCAAACAAGTCTCAGGGAGGAACACCCAGACCCCCGCTAGGTTACCCCTGCATGCACAGAAAAAGAAACACAAACAAAGTCACACACACAGACAGACAACTGGAGGCTATTCATGTCAGGTTTTAACTGACAGCTGGTTCTGGCTGGAACCACCAGTACCGCCCCGCTTGCGGCAACTTCAGGGATTACTACTAAACTGGACACACGGTTGGACACATACACACACAAACACAGCTGTAGGGTTCACATGGCTACTAGACTGGGTAGGTCAACCACAGACGTCTTCCCGCCCAGCTAAAGACGCTTGGCTCCGGTTGCCAGATGTCTTATCGCCGATCTTGACCCGCTAATTAGACTCTTTCTCATTACTACTGATGCTTTGTTAGTTATGCGCAGAGAGGCAGGTTTAATAGGCAGCTCTACGACAGGGCATGCCTCCAATCACCCCCTAACCCAGGGGTGGGCAATTCCAGACCTCGAGGGCCTGACTGGTGTCATGCCACCAGCTAACACACCTGACTCCAATAATCACCTAATCATGATCTTCAGTTTAGAATGCAATTTGATTAATCAGCTGTGTTTGCTAGGGATGGAGAAAAAGTGTGACACCAATCAAGCCCAGAGGAATGGAGTTGCCAACCCCTGCCCTAACCCGTCCTTCTTTACTGTCTGCTGGGAAAGATAACGTCACACACGGGGCTTACTTTAAGCTAGGGCTGATATGGAGACTGGGGTCAGTGACGATTCAAGTGTCCTGAAACAACACTCCTGGCTGGTGAACCAACAAGCTGTGGATGGCAGAGGTCTGCCTGGGAAACCTCTGCTCCATGGGAGAGCAGCATGGCTTCTGCCTGGCAGGAGGAGTCCAGTCCCAGACACTGCTGTGCAGAGGAGGCTGGTAGGAGGAGCTATAGGAGAATGGACTCATAATGGCTGGAATGGAATAAATGGAACTAAGTCAAGTGACTTCCATGTTTTATACCGTTCCATTAAATCAATTTCAGCCATTAGAATGAGCCTGTCCTTCAAAAGCTCCTCCCACCAGCCTCCTCTGCTGGTGTGTATTCAGGTAGGTCAAACATTCCCAAAGCTAGAGGTAGAAACGTTAATGAACATAGCTAACATCCTTCCATAATGTACTTGAAATAATCCTATCTGTTCTACACAATAGTGTGTTCTGTAATGTTGAACCCTCCTGGACAGCAGCATATCAGTGTGTTGTACATCATGCTCTCCTGTGTATCACCACCTGCCCAGTCTACTGTCCTTCACCCATCTGAGCCCTTATTCTCAGTCAGTCCACTGTCCTACACCCATCTGAGCCCTTATTCTGTTAGTCCACTGTCCTACACCCATCTGAGCCCTTATTCTGTTAGTCCACTGTCCTTCACCCATCTGAGCCCTTATTCTGCCAGTCCACTGTCCTACACCCATCTGAGCCCTTATTCTGTCAGTCCACTGTCCTACACCCATCTGAGCCCTTATTCTGTTAGTCCACTGTCCTACACCCATCTGAGCCCTTATTCTGTTAGTCCACTGTCCTTCACCCATCTGAGCCCTTATTCTGTTAGTCCACTGTCCTACACCCATCTGAGCCCTTATTCTGTCAGTCCACTGTCCTACACCCATCTGAGCCCTTATTCTGTTAGTCCACTGTCCTATACCCATCTGAGCCCTTATTCTGTTAGTCCACTGTCCTTCACCCATCTGAGCCCTTATTCTGTTAGTCTACTGTCCTACACCCATCTGAGCCCTTATTCTGTTAGTCTACTGTCCTACACCCATCTGAGCCCTTATTCTGTCAGTCTACTGTCCTACACCCATCTGAGCCCTTATTCTGTTAGTCCACTGTCCTTCACCCATCTGAGCGCTTATTCTGTTAGTCTACTGTCCTATACCCATCTGAGCCCTTATTCTGTTAGTCCACTGTCCTATACCCATCTGAGCCCTTATTCTGTTAGTCCACTGTCCTTCACCCATCTGAGCCCTTATTCTGTTAGTCTACTGTCCTACACCCATCTGAGCCCTTATTCTGTTAGTCCACTGTCCTATACCCATCTGAGCCCTTATTCTGTTAGTCCACTGTCCTATACCCATCTGAGCCCTTATTCTGTTAGTCCACTGTCCTACACCCATCTGAGCCCTTATTCTGTTAGTCCACTGTCCTATACCCATCTGAGCCCTTATTCTGTTAGTCCACTGTCCTTCACCCATCTGAGCCCTTATTCTGTTAGTCTACTGTCCTACACCCATCTGAGCCCTTATTCTGTTAGTCCACTGTCCTATACCCATCTGAGCCCTTATTCTGTTAGTCCACTGTCCTTCACCCATCTGAGCCCTTATTCTGTTAGTCTACTGTCCTATACCCATCTGAGCGCTTATTCTGTTAGTCCACTGTCCTATACCCATCTGAGCCCTTATTCTGTTAGTCCACTGTCCTTCACCCATCTGAGCCCTTATTCTGTTAGTCTACTGTCCTACACCCATCTGAGCCCTTATTCTGTTAGTCTACTGTCCTACACCCATCTGAGCCCTTATTCTGTCAGTCTACTGTCCTACACCCATCTGAGCCCTTATTCTGTTAGTCTACTGTCCTACACCCATCTGAGCCCTTATTCTGTTAGTCCACTGTCCTTCACCCATCTGAGCGCTTATTCTGTCAGTCTACTGTCCTTCACCCATCTAAGCCCTTATTCTGTCAGTCCACTGTCCTTCACCCATCTAAGCCCTTATTCTGTCAGTCCACTGTCCTACACCCTTCTGAGCCCTTATTCTGTCAGTCTACTGTCCTTCACCCATCTGAGCCCTTATTCTGTTAGTCCACTGTCCTATACCCATCTGAGCCCTTATTCTGTTAGTCCACTGTCCTACACCCATCTGAGCCCTTATTCTCAGTCAGTCCACTGTCCTACACCCATCTGAGCCCTTATTCTGTTAGTCTACTGTCCTACACCCATCTGAGCCCTTATTCTGTTAGTCTACTGTCCTACACCCATCTGAGCCCTTATTCTGTTAGTCTACTGTCCTACACCCATCTGAGCCCTTATTCTGTCAGTCTACTGTCCTACACCCATCTGAGCCCTTATTCTGTTAGTCTACTGTCCTACACCCATCTGAGCCCTTATTCTGTTAGTCTACTGTCCTACACCCATCTGAG
This sequence comes from Salvelinus fontinalis, assembly GCF_029448725.1. NCBI lineage: Eukaryota > Metazoa > Chordata > Actinopteri > Salmoniformes > Salmonidae > Salvelinus > Salvelinus fontinalis. The sequence continues at coordinate 21,151,381 of NC_074670.1, read as the reverse complement.
CCCTTATTCTGTTAGTCAACTGTCCTACACCCATCTGAGCCCTTATTCTGTTAGTCTACTGTCCTACACCCATCTGAGCCCTTATTCTGTTAGTCCACTGTCCTACACCCATCTGAGCCCTTATCTGTCAGTCCACTATCCTACACCCATCTGAGCCCTTATTCTGTCAGTCCACTGTCCTACACCCATCTGAACCCTTACTCTCAGTCCACTGTCCTACACCCATCTGAGCCCTTACTCTCAGTCAGTCCACTGTCCTACATCAATCTATAGTACATCCAGCTATCTCTAACAGGATTGGTTAGAGTGTGAAATTATCCAATCCCATAGGTGCGTGCAGCCTCCCGGTGGCCACATATGCATTTCTGTTTGTCCCATCTTTCTGTCCTCCCAGAATGAGCAGAGACTGGTCAGTGGTGCTGACACAGTGACACTACTATCACTCCCCCTCCCGGTTTCAGGAAACAGGCCCATTCCTAATCCCTAATGAAATGCAGTCAACTGACCCACTGGGAGCTGGGGTTAACATGCCTGAATCAGATGGAACAGGGAGGAAATGAGGACTGGACCACTGCACTGTGTACTCAAGTCCCAAACTTAGACAAGCTATTTGGAGAATAAAAATGGTGAGAGTAGAAAAACAAGAATGGATATTAATTTATCAATCAATCAATAAACCTTACGTATTTTTGTAGCCATGTTTACAGCAACATTTGTCAAAGTCCTTTACAGTAACACAGCATGAGGAACCACAATATGGTTTAATCAGTGAAGTAAATATGTGAAATCCCAACAAGATTGTATAAGTCTTAACAAATTAACCATCCAGTCTGAGCTAGTGTGTGAAGTAGGCCTTGTCTGTCAAGTAGGAGGACCATATTTTATCATCCTCCCCTCCCTGTAACACTAGAATGAGAGTAAAAATCATTTAGATGAAAAACTAACTCCCTGTCAGTGCCGGTCCATCCTCCCTCTCTCTCACTTTCTCCCAGCCCATCAAGACTCAAAAAGGCTCTTTTGAATTTTTCATCCAGCCCTCTGACGCCCTCTCCACCTTCACGTCCATTTCCATCTCAAAGGCAGCAGCTCTTCTCCTTTCTTCACCCCTACATTTGGGACACGGTCACGTCTGTACCCCCCCAGCCCCCCTCTCTTAGCCCCCGCTGACACTGTGGTTGTACATCTACACCCCTCCTTTCTCTCCCTCTTCCCTTTCATGTGGCTCGCTCACCCGCTCACTCTCTTGATCTGTGAGCTCTGTGCTGCTGCGTTCCACATCTATTGGGTTTGCTAGATATGATTGGGGAATTTGCTGCATTCAAATTGAGCTTTTTCCCTCTTGTGGTTACCACTTTCTAAACAAATGTAAACAGATACTGAGCAATTAGCAAAAACATGCTCTAGTATGTCGATAGAGCAGGGGAGTAAACCAACGAGGGAGTAAACCAACGAGGGAGTAAACCAACGAGGGAGTAAACCAACGAGGGAGTAAACCAACGAGGGAGTAAACCAACGAGGGAGTAAACCAACGAGGGAGTAAACCAACGAGGGAGTAAACCAACGAGGGAGTAAACCAACGAGGGAGTAAACCAACGAGGGAGTAAACCAACGAGGGAGTAAACCAACGAGGGAGTAAACCAACGAGGGAGTAAACCAACGAGGGAGTAAACCAACGAGGGAGTAAACCAACGAGGGAGTAAACCAACGAGGGAGTAAACCAACGAGGGAGTAAACCAACGAGGGAGTAAACCAACGAGGGAGTAAACCAACGAGGGAGTAAACCAACGAGGGAGTAAACCAACGAGGGAGTAAACCAACGAGGGAGTAAACCAACGAGGGAGTAAACCAACGAGGGAGTAAACCAACGAGGGAGTAAACCAACGAGGGAGTAAACCAACGAGGGAGTAAACCAACGAGCTCACTCTGGAATAGGATGCATGAAGTGGTGTGTGTGCGCACGTGCATGGTAAGGGTCTGTGTGCGTGTGTGTGCGCCTACTGCATGCATGAATGTGTGTCTGTGTGCCTACCACGTGAGTGTTTGTCTGAATGAGAAAGCGGAAATCTTGCAAAGCCACGTCTTGGCTCATTTTAATATGTAGGACAGGTTCCACAGACAGTTCCATAGTACTGAGAGGGCTGGCTGATGGTGCAGTGTGTGATTAGCTGCCTGACCCTTTGTCTACAGAGATACCAACTAGTTTGTGACCATGTTAGCAATGATTAAGTTCACCCTGAACAGCTCAAATTCCATCCCTCAGTTTTTTATTTTACTCAGAGACAACGTGTGTGTGCTTCATTACTCAAACATGATTTAAAGGCCATAAACTCAAGGAGAGCTTAGAGAAGAGATGAAGAGTCTATTCTTTGTCATAATAATTCTATATACAGAACACTATCCATATCTATGAACCTTCCTGGGAAGCAAATCACAGAAGATAAGCGTCTCACCATCTCCTGCCTTCATCAGTAATACCAGCTAGCTGAATCACTTGAGTTGGAGTATGCTGCACAGATTTCAATTCTCATTTAGAGATCTGTAAGAACAGCCATCAGGCAGAGTACATGCATTTACCAACATGCCGATTAAGGAGTTTGCAATTTGAAAGCTAATCAGCAGTTGACAGACCCTCCCACCAAATCCCACTTCTTTGATGGAATGCAGAAAGTGGGAAATTTAAATCAGCCTCTTTTAGCCCCTCCTGACCTCTCCCCTCTGTCTTCAAGGCAACGCTAATCTCAAAAGCCGTCTGGCAGGCAGGTGAACTTTGACAAGCGGAAAGAGAAGAAGAAGCCTATCACCACTTCCTCTCCATGCGTGTAATGTGGATTGTGGATGGATAGATGGATGGATGGGAGGGAAGAAAGGAAAGAAAAAAACAACCCAGAAAACATCCTGCGTCTCTCTTCTCTGTGGTCAATACATGACAAAGAGAGCAAGAGGCAAGTAAGCTAAAGTAGGCCAATCAGCCCTTACACGCTCTAAAGGTTTACCACCAACCAGTGCCCCAACAGTGTAAAAAGAAAGTTAATATATCAAAGTGATTCAATATTAAAAATGAACTTTTAGTTCACCACACTCAGCTCATTTTTCCAGGGGCTGGAAGTGACATAGGGAAGTGAAGACTTTAGGATGCAGTACGGTCCAGAGATAAAGTATCATGGAACAGAAGTGAGCTTGATGTGAAAAACACATAGCCCTTCCCCTAGCCCCCTAACACCAGTTCCAAAATGGTAACCTAAAGAAAACAGATCCTGGTAGGTGGATACAGCCTAAAGAAAACAGATCCTGGTAGGTGGATACAGCCTAAAGAAAACAGATCCTGGTAGGTGGATACAGCCTAAAGAAAACAGATCCTGGTAGGTGGATACAGCCTAAAGAAAACAGATCCTGGTAGGTGGATACAGCCTAAAGAAAACAGATCCTGGTAGGTGGATACAGCCTAAAGAAAACAGATCCTGGTAGGTGGATACAGCCTAAAGAAAACAGATCCTGGTAGGTGGATACAGCCTAAAGAAAACAGATCCTGGTAGGTGGATACAGCCTAAAGAAAACAGATCCTCGTAGGTGGATATAGCCTGATATGGTGGAACCTGTTGTTTCTGCCGCACTGCTTTGCTTTATCTTGGCCAGGTCGCAGTTGTAAATGAGCACTTGTTCTCAACTGGCCAACCTGATTAAATAAAGGTGAAAGAAATAAAAGAAAGAAATAAAAACTTCCCCTGAGCCAAATGAAGCACTAGATTGTGTCAAAGCTGGTTGAAATGATATCATCACAACCGGATTACGTCATCATTAACGACGACATTTAAACCAGTTTTGTACCACTGTGCACAGGCTAGTGATTATCTAGGCTACCTATTCAGTACCATCAGGTCAGACGATTGTGGTGTGTCTACCTGCCCAGTATACCTTAGCTTCATTCCCTGGTCAAAACGACCTGGCACTTGATACCACACCTAGGCTCAGGTACCATGGAACCAACCACAGCTAATTAATGATTTATACTGCTTAATTACACACAGATTGATTAAATACACATACTAATGAATTGCACAAAAACTGATAACGATTTACTCGAGTTACTAAGTCCAACCCTTTAAACCCGTGAGAATTGGCCTATAAGGATAGGGCTAAGTTGAAATGTTTCTTACAGAAGAAATATGAAAAGCATATGCATAACCATGGTAGCAACTGAAAGGGAACAGTTTGGAGATTATGAAAAAATAATAGACCAAAGGTGAGGACAGTCAACCTGTTAACCTGAAAAAAGGCATCATTTGAAAGCTTGTTCTATTGCCAACATGACTAGCCAAGTTCTAAAATACTATCTTACAGTTAGGCTTTCACAATGCAATTCAGGGAAAACAATCAGAATTTTGGTGCACATAAAAATAAGTCATTAAAGTGCATTCAAGTGGGTGTGCCCCAACAAATTTTCACAATAGACAAAGATACTCATTTTGTTCAGAGCAACCAAGGGTATGATGCCATGTCATCTTATAACTACATCCAACATAGTGATCATAAACGTTTACATGAGTTGTATAATATGGAAATGTGAAGTGGCTTGTATGACATCCGTAATAAAGAGCTGCTCTGCTTTGTTGACACCACACTCCACAAAGCAAGTCCTGCAGGCTCTAGTTTTACCTTATCTTGATTACTGTCCAGTCATATGGTCAAGTGCTGCAAAGAAAGACACAGTGAAGCTGCAGCTGGCCCAGAACAGAGCAGCACGTCTTGCTCTTCATTGTAATTGGAGGGCTAATATTAATACTATGGATGCCAGTCTCTCTTGGCTAAGAGTTGAAGAAAGACTGACTGTGTCACTTCTTGTTTTTATAAGAAACAATGTGTTGGAAAGCCCAAATTGTTAGCATAGTCAACTTACACACAGCACTGACACACACACTTACCCCACAAGACATGCCACCAGGTGTCGTTTCACAGTCCCCAGGTCCAGAACAAATTCAAAGAAACGTAAAGTATTTTACAGAGCCATGAGTGCACGGAACTCCCATCTTATATAGCTCAAGTGAACAGCAAACATGGTTTCAAAACACAAATAAAGCAACACCTCACAGCACAACGCCTCTTCCCCATGTGACCGAATTATTGTGCGTATATACTGACATGTGTGACTGATAGATGCACACACACTACATGTTAGTCTTTTGTCTGTAATGTATTTGTTATGTGTAGGACCCCAGTAAGACTAACCCTAAACATCAAAGCTGTATTTATTATAATTATCAGTGTCTCATCTTTCAAAATACAAAGAGTCATCCTAATGTACAGCATATCTCTCACTCAGACAACAAAAGTGCAAAAGTTGCCCAATTACTGGAAGGGATGGGGGCAACTTCTTGTAGCGCGATTAACCAAAATGGTGTTTCTTTTTTCTTTTTAAACAACTAAATAGACAGATGTAAAAAATATATTTTTAGAAATGGTCCATTTGGTTTGGGTTTTTGCTGTGAGCTAGCTCAATGTGCAGTTTTTCTAGAGATAAATCTGACCAAACCCTATCTGCGAAGTAGTAGGGAGCCAATATTCAACATAGTTTACAGCAGAAAACTTGGTAATTAACTACAATGACCATAATCCATTGCACGTTTACATGTCCGGTCTGTGTTCTCTTTTACACGTGCTAAATGCACGATGCATCTACCTGAAAACACATTATCTAAGTGACATCGTTTCAGCGGCCATTAAAGTATGCCTTAATAATTACTTTGAAGAACCACTAAAATAGTGATTGTCAGACAGCATAGGCAGCAGCTCTATAGAGATGAGATGACTTGGAATGAAACAATAAAGTCATTGAATAAAACAAATGTAATATACACAACAACTGAAATGTTTCATTAAACTAAAGTAATGTGAATAAATGATGCTTAATAAGCACTAAATGGGCAGTCACCACCATCATGGGACTTCTGTGTTACAGCTTTCAACCCACATAACGCATTTATTATTTCATTTTTAGAATCGAAACCGAAAACCGTGATTATTTGTAAATAATGTGAAGCAGAGAGAAAGAGCTCTGACGTCATGTATAGCATGTTACTGTACAGCCACTGCATTCCAATTTTGGCATTTATCAGTGCCCAAATCTGCCATTTTCAACCCGTGTACGGGTACGAGTGTAAAGGGCTACAGGTGCAATACAGACTGTTTTTTGGCTCAATATCAAATCATTTCTGGGTAACAAGTACCTTACTGTGATTGTTTTCAATGAAAATGGTGGGGGGGGGGGCAAAAATAGCTTCTTAGCAAAGAGCAATTTCTCATGCTAGAATTTTGCTAGGACTGTCTGGGAGTTGTCTGAGTGGAGGGGGAAATTGAAAACAAGCTATTATTGGCAGAGAGCTTTGGAACTCTTATTAGTCTATTAACGCATTTACAATTTCACAGTATTCTCTCTCTCTCTCACACACAGGACAATCTAATTTTTGACTGAACTGGGCCTTTAAATTAGGTGGTTAATTTACAGTATCACAACCACCGCTGTAAATGTAGGATGTGGGAAATGAATGACTCAAATAGAAAACATAAATCCCTTAGGCTATACAAATATATAGAAATGTTCGGAAAATTAAACTCCAGCTTTATTTATATATTTTTTCAATTTCTTTGATGCCTGCCTACGATTTGGAACCAACGACAACCCCAGCAATGACAAATTGTCCATCCTTATCTTCCCACACACATCTTCAGCTACTCACAGCTTTGTTCACATTGTAAGGGTTAAAATATATATATATATATATATATATATATATATATATATTAGCCTCCAAGCGAAGAAAACATCTCCAAAAAGAGGAGAGAGAAAGCAGGAGAGACGAGGAGTGATACTGCTAGCTCAGCATGGGGTTCAGTGTATGAAAAATAACAAACAGTCAGGCACTGGGCTCACTGTGCTACACAGGGAACAGCTTCAGTGACATCCAGTAGAATCAGTTCCATGCTGTGGGGAAATACAGAATGAAATCACTGACTGAATTCAGATACAGGCCGTGGGGGAGGTAACTTCAATATAAAACAATCAGTGTACTGTAGGCAAAGCCTGGGAAACAATGAACTACAGGGGCAACAGCCTTAATATGAGCCAGTCAGCTCAGCTCCAAGCTACAGGGGGAGCGCAATAGAGAAGGATGTATAATGTAGAGAGGATACTTCACTGAACTACATAGGCTACTGTATATAGAGGAAGGAGCAGATCAGCATAGCTAAGTTACAGCAGGACACATATCCTAGTACAGGGGAGAACGCTTCAGCACCAACCAAGTCAGTGTATTCTCTGGTACTTTCCTGTTCCCAGATCTGTTTGTGCTGGACACTGATCATAGGAGTTGGCAAGACAGTAGAAACAGATCTAGGACCAGGCTAAGGGATAATGCCACCCCTCAGTATAATAACAAGTCAACACATGTTGTCCCCCACGAATGATATGGCGCACCTCGTGTCAATTATTCCAACATATGTTGTGTGGAAAGACATTTCATTTGCAAGTACCAAAATGATATATGTAATTATGGGAAACTTGTTTCTCATGCGAAGATGTTTACATGTCCAAAACTTCATGACTGTAGCTCAAACCGGGCAAGAGCTATGCTTGTTCAAATGTTGGTTTGGTGGGGGACAAAATGTCTAATTAGCAAAAAAACTAACGGGCAGAGCTTATGGAAACGTGTTGCTCATGAGGGGATGCATATAACACCTCATTCCATGACAGTAGCTCAGTTTATTACTACAGTACCCCCCTTGGGCCAATCACTGTAATTGTGTTTCTGCCAGGTCTCTATGGCAAGATCGCCAAAGATCCCTAAAGTTTCCAGTGCTGTCTGAGATATTGCATGTGATGAACGTACTAAAGAACGGACACAGAGCTACAGTCCCCTTCCAGATTTCATCGTGGGGACAGTAATACTATACAATACCAGGTATTTGTCTATAGAGTGAAATCCTACTTTGCTACATTTTCTCTGATTTGTGAGAAGTAGTGGAAGGCAAGAGGGGCAAAAAGAGAGGTACTGGTCTAGTGCTGGAGATGACTATCTTGGACTTGAAAGGATCATGGTGCATTACCTCTCCCAACCCCCTACCCTCCGCCCCCAACCCCCCCAACCTCCTCCCAAAAACCTAGAGAAATAATGAAGGACTGAGCTAAGCTTAATATGCTATCTTTAGGTAATAGCTTTTCAGTGTATTGAGCCGTTTGACAATCATGCAGAAAATGAGAGCAATACCCAGCTCCAAAACAGACCTGAGGGGTAGGTGATGGGAACAAAGAAATGAGAGAACGATGAGGGAGGGAGGGAGGGAGAGAGGGAGGGAGGGAGGGAGGGAGGGAGGGAGGGAGGGAGGGAGGGAGGGAGGGAGGGAGGGAAGGTGGAAAGGTGGAAAGTTTAACCTTTGGGTAGAGAGGATGGTGAATAGCCTTTTCACAGTTATGTGAAATGTACATAAACATAACACATTTTCCATCTTGAATAGCGGTAGGGAAGTATTTGTAATTATATTCCTTAGTAGGCTACAGCTTTACCAACCTTCACCCATGACAGAGAGACAGGGACACTGTGCATTTCATACTGTACCTCTCTGTACTAGAGTCCTGGACCATCAAAGATTTACCGAGTCTAATATTGATTTGTACATCAAACCCTCAGCTAGATCTTTAAGGGTTGTTGGAGCTGGACTGTGCTGTTTGTGTTGTAGGGATTAACATCCAAACATGGACCAGGTGTTAAAGGTCATAACCCCGCTGAGAAATGCATAGCCAAGAGTCGACCTTAGTGACCCTATCATACATCACCCTCTCCTTCCCTTGAGAACACCCTGACAATGATGAAGGTTGGGGGTAAATAAGTATAAAACATTTAAATAAAAAAGGCCTAATATTAAAAGCGGTCCTCCAAATGAGGGGTAGTGACAGGCAAAAAAAAGTATTTATTTCATCATTAAAAAAAATTCAATGATGAATGTCAAGATTTGTCTAGGTAGGTAGACATTGAATTTCAAACCAATTATCTACAGTTTAATTCATCAACGATGCTCTAACCCACTGCTCTCTGAGCGTGTGGTGGATCTCTGGTTTCTATGGAGATGACCTGGATGCCTCTGGTCCAGGGGGTGGGGTCTGACTCACCTGGTGGGTAGTTGATCCTGTCTGCAGGGATGGAGAGGAGAGAGTCCACGATGGAAGACCTTCTCTGGAGGAGAACAGAGATCATCTCAAATCCCTCTGGGCCCAGCAGCTCAAACAGCTGGAGGAGAGAGAGAGAAGAGATTCAAAGAGCGAGAGAAAGGAGCAGAGAGAGAAAGAGGGGGAGATGAAGAGAGATATGAGAGAGAGAGAGTGGGAGACATGGTGTGCTTAAGCCAAAAACACTAAAGCAGTAAACAAACACATAATATGGTACAACCTCCATCCTCCCCTCCAAACACATGCTGCAGTGCCAAGAATGAGCACCTGGTAATTACATTCCCAAAGTAAGTCTGGGCCTGAAACAGAATAATGCTGTGCCGCTTAGCCCCCCAAACACAGCCACCTGGCACTTAGCTGGCTAGGGACAGCAAAACAACAGTAAACCTGACTGGGAGGGAAGCGATCACTGAGCTAGGAGCTGGCTAGCACAGGAGAGAAACATACAGTATTAACCATAGGTGGTAGAAATGCTGTGTGCAACAGACACAATGAGTATGTTTACATGCACACTAATACACAGTGTACAAAACATAAGGAATAAAAAAATGTCTTTACATTTTTTATACGTAATCTTTATTTAACTAGGCAAGTCAGTTAAGAACAAATTCTTATTTACAATGTTATTTACAATGACAGCCTGAATTCAAACCAGGGACTGTAGTGATGCCTTTTGCACTGAGATGCAGTGCCTTAGACCGCTGCACCAGTCGGGAACACCTGCTCTTTTCATTATATAGACTGACCAGCTGAAAGCTATGATCCCTTATTGATGTCACATGTTAAATCCACTTCAATCAGTGTAGATGAAGGGGAGGAGACAGGATAAATATTGTTAAGCCTTGAGACATGGATTATGTATGTGTGTGATTCAGAGGGTGAACGGGCAAGACAAAAGGTTTAAGTGCCTTTGAACGGGGTATGATAGTAGATGCCAGGCGCACCAGTTTGAGTATGTCAAGAACTGCAATGCTGCTGGGTTTTTCATGCTCAACCGTTTCCTGTGTGTAGTAAGTATGGTCCACCACCCAAAGGACATCCAGCCAACTTGACACAACTGTGGGAAGCATTGGAGTCAACATGGGCCAGCATCCTCGTGGAACGCTTTCAACACCTTGTTGTGTCCATGCCCTGACGAACTGAGGCTGTTCTGGGGGCAAAAGGGGATGTAACTCAATATTAGGAAGGTGTTCCTAATATTTTGTGAACTCAGTGTAATATTAAACTGATTATGGCAGTATGCAGATTATGCAAGTCATGTAAACACTTTACTCTGCTTATCTTAAATCAGCGTAAAGTCTAAATCAAAGTAAGCATACGCCGAATAAAACACCTAGTTTTCTAAGCAATCTGGAATTATTAGGACATGTAAACAGTTTCATCCGTGTTCCAGCGGTGTAATTGATCTGCACATTTGCCAGCACAAGCCTCCCTCTTATGCACGAGTGAAGTGAGTTTGGAAAAACTGAAAAAGTATGCATCTTAAAGTTATGTGAAAATTAATTCTATGTCCAAACTCAATTTTGCTTCACAAAAATAACATGATCGTTGTGGTAGAATGTTTATTTTGATTTCCGATTTTCTGCATTTATTTAAGTCCCATCAGGAAGCCTGATTTCAGGTGTGTCCATGTAAACATGATTATTAGGGAAATCGTATGTGCATGTAACCGTACTCAATGAGACAACATCAAAATCCACATAGTACCTGATCTTAAAAGATATGAGCAGTCTTGAATATATTCAGAATGTTTTATCCTGCATTGTTTTTGTTTTTTTATAATAAAATATAATACAAAACTGATCCTTCAATTCATGCTTTTAGGTCTGCAGATGGATAAATGGATGGATGGTTGGATGGAAAGAGAGACTTTGCTCTTTTGCTTTTCCACATCCTCTCTGGGGACTTGGTTCGCCACAGCGGTAGGGGAGCCAAACAACAGACGCACTTTGATGATGTCAGGTGACAGGTTAGCCGCCCTCCTTTGTGAAGGGCAGTCTTTGTTTCTCTGTGTGCTGGGTCTTGGTTTTATTCTGTCTCCAAAGTCCTTTCCCTCTCAGTGACTGGAGGGTCATTCCATGTCATTTCAGAAAGCAATGACACCCATTTGAACAAAATAATGTTGCAGGGTCTCCATCGCGCTCTAGTGACTCGTGGCGGGCAGGGTGCATGCACACTGACTGCCGTCGTCAGCTGTACGGTGTTTCCGCCGACACATTGGTGTGGCTGGCTTCTGGGTTAAGCGAGCAGTGTGTCAAGAAGCAGTTCGACTTGGCAGGGTCGTGTTTCGGAGGAGGATTGGCTCTCAACCTTCACCTTTCCCGAGTCCGTACGGGAGTTTCTGCGATGGGACAAGACTAACTACCAATTGGATATCACAAAATTATCTGTAACCTTCTGTTTCTTACTACAGAATTGATTTTAGAACAATCTGAGGTGGTGGGTGTTGAAATCCCTGTGCTTTTTGAGGTGGAATGACCCTGGGACTGTGTTGTTATTGTTGGTCTGTTTTTCACCTGCTGCCCAGAGAAAATATATTTTTTATGGGCACTCATGAATTCTGTCCTTGAAGTTCTTTGGATCCTCTCAGCCTAGAAGGGAAGGTGAGGAGGACAGAGGAGTCCACTGGGACTGTGAAACAGTTTTCCCCTCAGAAGGAAGGAGATCACAGATCTAACCACCCTGAAGGATTTTTTTTACCTTTAAGCCTGGATGAGGCTGAGATATTAGCTGAACTGTAAACCATAGATTGCTCTAGAAAACGCATAGGCCAAAACAAGCTTTCAGGAAGTCAGGCAACTATCAGTGACCACATAGATCACTGGTTATAATACAAATGTTGAATGAGACTGCCATACAAGCAGCACACCCGCATACAGTATGTCTTACAGCAGTCAAAACTATGAATATAATAACTCATCAAGTCTAAATCTCAGTGATTTAATGGAGCTACAGCTCTTTTCACAACCACCAAAAACTTACCTTTAAAACCAAAGCTTTCTTTCTCAAAGCCACTGCTATTGCAGCAAATGTCATCATTCCAAGGGTACAAATGAGAGGTAATAAAATAAAAGCGGGGGTTTATCCTCTGTCACATGTAATGGTACAGAGTACAGAGCCTTTAAACATTGCTGTTGAATTTGGAGTCACGCGCAGAGAGGTGCGTGGAGTGCACACACACAAAGGGCACTCCACATCTAAAGATGTCAGTAGGAGAGTTGGCTTCCAAATGTCAGCTACGTGAAGAACATTAGAAGAGAATGTAGACTCAGGTATTAGTAAAACCTACACTCTGCTGTGGAGAGAAGGAAAGAGAAAAGGAGGGAGGGGGACTGAGGGAGGAATGAGGCACTGTTCATGTAATTCAGGAGTGAAAGTTATGGATGAAATCTCATTGTCAGAGGTCTCAGCATGAGCGTGTGGTGGGCCTACAGGAGCGTGTGGTGGGCCTACAGGAGCGTGTGGTGGGCCTACAGGAGCGTGTGGTGGGCCTACAGGAGCGTGTGGTGGGCCTACAGGAGCGTGTGGTGGGCCTACAGGAGCGTGTGGTGGGCCTACAGGAGCGTGTGGTGGGCCTACAGGAGCGTGTGGTGGGCCTACAGGAGCGTGTGGTGGGCCTACAGGAGCGTGTGGTGGGTCTACAGGAGCGTGTGGTGGGCCTACAGGAGCGTGTGGTGGGCCTACAGGAGCGTGTGGTGGGCCTACAGGAGCGTGTGGTGGGCCTACAGGAGCGTGTGGTGGGCCTACAGGAGCGTGTGGTGGGCCTACAGGAGCGTGTGGTGGGCCTACAGGAGCGTGTGGTGGGCCTACAGGAGCGTGTGGTGGGCCTACAGGAGCGTGTGGTGGGCCTACAGGAGCGTGTGGTGGGCCTACAGGAGCGTGTGGTGGGTCTACAGGAGCGTGTGGTGGGTCTACAGGAGCGTGTGGTGGGTCTACAGGAGCGTGTGGTGGGCCTACAGGAGCGTGTGGTGGGCCTACAGGAGCGTGTGGTGGCCTACAGAGGGCACTCTAACCCTGATCTTTAACTGCTAACACAAGCGCATGCAGACGCACACCTCTTTTAGACTAGATGCTGGATAGGGGGTAGAGGAGAACAAGCAGAACAGAGAGCCACTAATAAATTATATGAACTAAGGTGTGTGGCGACCTTGTGTTTTTGTGGGCTGCAGGGGCGCGAGAGAGAGAGAGAACGACTCTAAATTAAGACCTGTATAAGAGATGGGAGCTCTGCCCAGAGCCTCATCAATCCATCCTCTGTCACAACCTGGCATCGCTCCCTCACCCTCTCTCGCACTCTGTAAGTGTGTTATTTTCTTGTGGAAGAAGTGAACAACATGTCCCAATAACACCATGGTTCAGCACAGACTCACTAGCTTTAAGCACCAGCTGTCAGAGCAGCTCATAGATTACTGCACCTGTACATAGCCCATCTATAATTTAGCCCAAACAACTACCTCTTTACCTACTGTATTTATTTATTTAGCTCCTTTGCACACCATTATTTCTATCTCTACTTTGCACCTTCTTCCACTGCAAACCAACCATTCCAGTGTTATTTTTTTTACTTGCTATATTGTATTTACTTCGCCACCATGGCCTTTTTATATATATTTTTTATTTATATATATATATTTTGTTTGCCTTCACCTCCCTTATCTCACCTCACTTGCTCATATTGTATATAGACTTATTTTCACTGTATTATTGACTGTATGTTTGTTTTACTCCATGTGTAACTATGTGTTGTTGTATGTGTCGAACTGCTTTGCTTTATCTTGGCCAGGTCGCAATTGTAAATGAGAACGTGTTCTCAATTTGCCTACCTGGTTAAATAAAGGTGAAATAAATAAATAAATAAATAAAAGACTAAGTGCTGCCTTAATTGCCTGTTGTTGCCCAGTACTCGTAGCCCAGTTCTTCTAGCTAGTCTTGATTCATTGGTAACGGCGCAAATCCTTTCCACATACACTAAACCCAAGGTCTTTCCTCCCTCTAAAAACCTGAGAATCTCAGACATTAAACATTGAACCTGAACACTGTTTCACTTATTGTGTGTGGCATACAATACCGCAGCCTTTATCCTGGTGTGCATGTCAGGCATACCGCAGCCTTTATCCTGGTGTGCATGTCAGGCATACCGCAGCCTTTATCCTGGTGTGCATGTCAAGAATACCGCAGCCTTTATCCTGGTGTGTATGTCAGGCATACCGCAGCCTTTATCCTGGTGTGCATGTCAGGCATACCGCAGCCTTTATCCTGGTGTGCATGTCAGGCATACCGCAGCCTTTATCCTGGTGTGCATGTCAGGCATACCGCAGCCTTTATCCTGATGTGCATGTCAGGCATACCGCAGCCTTTATCCTGGTGTGCATGTCAGGCATACCGCAGCCTTTATCCTGGTGTGCATGTCAGGTATACCGCAGCCTTTATCCTGGTGTGCATGTCAGGCATACCGCAGCCTTTATCCTGGTGTGCATGTCAGGCATACCGCAGCCTTTATCCTGGTGTGCATGTCAGGCATACCGCAGCCTTTATCCTGGTGTGCATGTCAGGCATACCGCAGCCTTTATCCTGGTGTGCATGTCAGGCATACCGCAGCCTTTATCCTGGTGTGCATGTCAGGCATTCCGCAGCCTTTATCCTGGTGTGCATGTCAGGCATTCCGCAGCCTTTATCCTGGTGTGCATGTCAGGCATTCCGCAGCCTTTATCCTGGTGTGCATGTCAGGCATACCGCAGCCTTCCTAGGTGTGCATGTCAGGCATACCGCAGCCTTCCTAGGTGTGCATGTCAGGCATACCGCAGCCTTCCTAGGTGTGCATGTCAGGCATACCGCAGCCTTCCTAGGTGTGCATGTCAGGCATACCGCAGCCTTCCTAGGTGTGCATGTCAGGCATACCGCAGCCTTCCTAGGTGTGCATGTCAGGCATACCGCAGCCTTCCTAGGTGTGCATGTCAGGCATACCGCAGCCTTCCTAGGTGTGCATGTCAGGCATACCGCAGCCTTCCTAGGTGTGCATGTCAGGCATACCGCAGCCTTCCTAGGTGTGCATGTCAGGCATACCGCAGCCTTCCTAGGTGTGCATGTCAGGCATACCGCAGCCTTCCTAGGTGTGCATGTCAGGCATACCGCAGCCTTCCTAGGTGTGCATGTCAGGCATACCGCAGCCTTCCTAGGTGTGCATGTCAGGCATACCGCAGCCTTCCTAGGTGTGCATGTCAGGCATACCGCAGCCTTCCTAGGTGTGCATGTCAGGCATACCGCAGCCTTCCTAGGTGTGCATGTCAGGCATACCGCAGCCTTCCTAGGTGTGCATGTCAGGCATACCGCAGCCTTCCTAGGTGTGCATGTCAGGCATACCGCAGCCTTCCTAGGTGTGCATGTCAGGCATACCGCAGCCTTCCTAGGTGTGCATGTCAGGCATACCGCAGCCTTCCTAGGTGTGCATGTCAGGCATACCGCAGCCTTCCTAGGTGTGCATGTCAGGCATACCGCAGCCTTCCTAGGTGTGCATGTCAGGCATACCGCAGCCTTCCTAGGTGTGCATGTCAGGCATACCGCAGCCTTCCTAGGTGTGCATGTCAGGCATACCGCAGCCTTCCTAGGTGTGTATGTCAGGCATACCGCAGCCTTCCTAGGTGTGTATGTCAGGCATACCGCAGCCTTCCTAGGTGTGTATGTCAGGCATACCGCAGCCTTCCTAGGTGTGTATGTCAGGCATACCGCAGCCTTCCTAGGTGTGTATGTCAGGCATACCGCAGCCTTCCTAGGTGTGTATGTCAGGCATACCGCAGCCTTCCTAGGTGTGTATGTCAGGCATACCGCAGCCTTCCTAGGTGTGTATGTCAGGCATACCGCAGCCTTCCTAGGTGTGTATGTCAGGCATACCGCAGCCTTCCTAGGTGTGTATGTCAGGCATACCGCAGCCTTCCTAGGTGTGTATGTCAGGCATACCGCAGCCTTCCTAGGTGTGTATGTCAGGCATACCGCAGCCTTCCTAGGTGTGTATGTCAGGCATACCGCAGCCTTCCTAGGTGTGTATGTCAGGCATACTGCAGCCTTCCTAGGTGTGTATGTCAGGCATACTGCAGCCTTCCTAGGTGTGTATGTCAGGCATACTGCAGCCTTCCTAGGTGTGTATGTCAGGCATACTGCAGCCTTCCTAGGTGTGTATGTCAGGCATACTGCAGCCTTCCTAGGTGTGTATGTCAGGCATACTGCAGCCTTCCTAGGTGATGGGGCCTCCCTGGAGAAGCAGTAAGATCTTCCACCTCTCCTACAAGGTTAAGGTCAGCTCTCCAGATCTCTCCAAACTTCATCTTTAGCATGAGACACGCACCACGTCAACCTCACACACATACACACACACACACAGAGAGCTAAAGGCCAAGGTTGACCTGACGTGGAGACGAGGTCCAAGTGGATTTGGTCTGAACCGGGGTTTAAACCCCAGAGGCCAGCTGGCGAAGGTCAAGGAATAACTGAGGTTTGGGTCGGCACAATAGTGTGAAAAGGGTAAAGGAGGTGTGAGAGTGCTGCTCACCTCATTCTGCAGCTCGTCGTCACTCTTGGTGGAGGCCAGCATCTCAAACAGGGAGGTGCACAGTTCCTCAGGGCTGGAGGAGATCATGTTGCCTCCGTTCAGGAACTTCTCCACCTCCCCCCTCAGGATGGTCCCATCCCCAGGGCTCTGAGCCCCTCCCGGGCTTAGCCTGCCTCCATCCGCCTCTCCCCCATTACCCCTGCGACCTTGGTGGTTGTTGAGGAAGCTATGGAAGTCCAGGCCTCCACCAGGGGTCTCGTCTTCAGGGTCCCCCACCCAGGGCAGGGCCTCCTGGGGGTCCAGGGTGTAGCAGTCATAGGAGAAGGTGATGTTGCGTCCGAAGGCCGAGCCGCGCTGAGGGGCGCGACAGGAGCTCTGGGAACGAACAAACTCCTCCACCTGTAAAACATTAATAAATAATTAAATAAATAAATAAAGGCATATATTATAAGAAAAATATGATGGTAGAATAATAAAATACTATGAAGAAAATGTATAAACCAAAAAGTAACTTTTTAAAATATTTTATTTCAAGTAGACCTATATATAGTCAGTATTAAAGTTGTCCCACCTGGGACTCTCCCAGAGGGGCCACAGCCCTGGACACAGCAGCACAGGAGGTGTCGGCTGCCGAGGAGGGGAAGGGCCCAAACATCTGCTTGATGGCCCTCGTCTCCTCATGACCCACATGGTCCTTGTTGTGGAACGTCTCAAATAGGAAGACAGCAGCACTCTCAATGGTGTCCTGGCCATGCTCTGTCCCCACTGCCAGAGACATGGGGAAACAACAAAATATTTAGTTAGCTAGATACCATCATCATTTATTATTAGGCCAGTTTCTTCAGTCCCACTCTTCAACTGAGGCAATATGGGCTGCCATCAGCATCACAACTATGCTGACACTGATGATGATCATTGTGATTATCAGAAAACCCACTACCATTAGTGATACCTAGCTGGCTAGTGACTACAGCAATGTGACATTTCTTGCTGCACTGCTGTATGCTCCAACTGTATGTTCCAAGCAGTAAAACGCTAGCATTGTCTAGCCTTGTCTAGCACTGCTCCTCAGAGAAATGAAAGACGGAAAGACACGTGTCCGCTCTCCGTAGCTCATTTAGAGGGAATCGGGACTAATTGTCCAAAAGAGAAGAGAGGGAGAGAGAGGGGAGAAAGAGAGAGAGCGAGCGAGAGAAAATAAAGGGTCATACTTAGAGGCAGAGAAACGGATGAAAAGGATTTAAGCCAATTAAAATGGCTTAAAAGCATCTCACTCTCCACTGTGTGTGTCAGGGCACGATGGATGTTTTTCATCTTCATTCTCAGTGGGTTCTGGAGCTTTACTTTATTCTCTAGGCTCTAGGTAGAGACAGGCTAAGGGCACATTAAAAGTAACAAAATTGCATGGTCAAGAACCTTTAAAAAAACGTACTATCGAGGAAGGCTCTCTAGACGTTCAATGATGAAGACAAAAAAAGAGTAGTGGCAAACAGAAAGAAAATAAATTGAACAAAATTGTCTTTTTCATAAAAATGCGATTTTATCATAGGATTTCAAGAAGGTAGGCAGGCCATAATGCTTCTCTTGGTGAGCTCTTAGACAGCATTTCAAAGTACAAATACTGACTGTACAACATGGTTTCAGTGACCTACTGCATGTGTCTATTGGTAGAATGTACTGTACTCTTATTTTCTGACAACATCCTGATATTCTCCACTAAAACCCCTCAGCTAAGGAACCTGCATTAAGCTCTACACTATATTATGCATCTTTCAGAAATAATGGCCCTGGCCTTACTCTCTGTTGAAAGGCTCAGTCAGCCTCCATTAACTTTCCTGAGCTCTTGGTCCCCCACATACATGTAGCTGCTGTTAGAACCCCAGGCTTGTTCTTAATTTGTCTTCCCTCGATTCCTTGTGTCCTCTCGCCTCATCACCTTCTCAAAACACATTCCTCTAACACGTTTTGAGAAGGTGAGGAGAGTGGACGTGAGGAATCGAGGAGAGAGGAAGTGAGAAATCGAGGAGAGACGAATTGAGAGAGCCTCAAAGATGCCTTCTCGTGTGTCCTGCAGGGCCTCAGTCTCTTCCTGTACACTACAGAGGCGCTCCGCCCTGGGGTTAGGGGGTGTGGCGGATGAATTAGAATTAGTTGGGTAACATAGATAAATAAGATGTTTAATTTATATAATATGCTTATGTGAGATACTTGTCATTAGAATGTATCCTTTTGGACTATAGTGTTGGCAGTTGCACTTTTCCCTCAGCTAGGGTTCAGTCACTTGGGGCCCAGAGAGGGGAGAGGTCAGGCTTGTCTTTCACATGTCCCTGGTGCTATGCAGAATATCAGAAAGGCAAGAGGACAGAAAGGAACATTGTCTTCATATGTGAATGTGTCTTTACCTATTCTTAAACCATGTGAAGGGATGGCGTGATTAATGGGGAACCAATTACTTGTCTCCACAATGTCTGTGCCCCAGTCACTCCCTCCTTTTCCCATTGGGGGGAGGTGTATGGCAGTGTCTGAAAACATTGCATGTCCTCTCTCATCTTACACTTATCCTGGGACAGTGTATGACCTAGAGGCTCACTGCCCTAAGTGAGCTTGTCCAGGAGTGGGGTCAAGAGGGGGTTTACTTGAGATGACAATTGAGTTATGCCTTGGATGAGGTAATGTTTTTGTACTATGGACTACCAGGAACGCGATTAGAACCTCGTTTTAGAGACCAAACTGAGCGATAATTTATAGCAAATGCTATCTGGCTAAGGGATACTCCTTTCAAGTAAAAGTAAAAAGTCCCTTTGTGAAGAGTTCCTAAGATCTGTGGTTCATCATGTAAGTTGAGAGGGGTGTATCTTGGCTATAAAAGATCTTTGTATTCTTCTGTAGTGACTCAAAATTCATTATAGATAGTGAATTGTTGAAAGTCAAAGGGCTATTGTAAAGCTCTTATTATTAAAGATTAATTTTAAGTATAACTCTGACTGGTGTGTGGTTTGTAACTCTCCTCATTTGGTAATACAGGAAAATGCCACCACAGGGGACAGAGGTGTGTGTGTGTGTGTGTGTGTGTGTGTGTGTGTGTGTGTGTGTGTGTGTGTGTGTGTGTGTGTGTGTGTGTGTGATCCCCGTCCCCCGTCCCCCAACAGGTAGTATCAGAATAGTAATAAGGGCAGTAGGAGGTGGCCCTGTGCTGCACCGCTGTACGACTTCTGGAGGAGTTGTGGGGGATTTGCATCTAATCTAATTCTAAGTCACATCAGGAAACCTGAATGCTGTTGTGGGGCGGTCCCTGCGGTGACAGCAGAAGCTCTGACACCTTGTATGGGGTTCCTTTTGGTGGAACAAGCTCTCCATAGGAGGTTGAATCCCAACCTTGTGGCTATAAACTAAAGAGGACACATTTTGACGGCGAGGAAATACAATACATTTAAGCGCGGCCCTCCGGACATTGGTGAAGACCAAATGCGGCCCCCGAGGCAAAATTTGTTTGACACCCCTGGCTTAGAGTGTATATCATCCAAGCCAATGAGTTGATTACCTATCACCTATCAGTGTTTAACCTATATTAATTTAGTAGTGGCGCCACATGGAATGGACAACCCCATGATTCAGCCCATTTAAAGCCGCCATGCAACATAAGCTGGTATAAAGGTTATAATTCTTTTAAAGGGAAAATTTCATTTCAGATGGTGTCTACAAAACAACTGTCTTTGCCACTGCTTGGAATAGTCCTAGGGAAAACACTGTCTATTCACCCTCACAGATAACATAACATTACAATGGTGCTGTATGACTGAAAGTGCATCCCTGCCAGTCAAGCGAGTTGATTACCTATCTGCTTGGCAGCCTGTAGGATGCTCTTCAGCTCCTGTGCTGCAGCCTGCTGCTCTGCCTTCTCCAGGTGCTGAGTGAAGAACTGGACTATCTTCTGCCATGTCAGGCCCTCTCTGGAGAACAGCTCCTGCCTCTTCAGACGCTTGGTCTAACATAAGACAAACAAACAGCAAGGGCATAAAGTTACAGATGTATCATGAAACTACATAGTCTGATATTGGATGCACAGTCACATCTCTGCATATCCCTCTATATCACACACAAACACACAGCAGAGGGTAATTCTAAGTCCTTTTCATAACTCGAAGACATAGCGCAGCAGCATACGCTAAGTTCCTTGCATAGCGAGCGACTTTGAAATAAGCCTTTCCTTTAGCATTGGGTATTAGTGCTCATCAGGTCAGGGGGTTCAGTGCAAGGAGGGCCGGCAGCAGTATTAACACCATGCCTTCATTACAATCAGCACTTCCATGTCCTCTAAAACTAAAGAATTTTAACTAGAGCTCTGATAATCTCCCAACGACCCTCATTAGTCCCTCTTTTCCCTCAAGCAGTAGTTTTCACACTGTGGAGGATTTAGCTCTGGGAGAACAGGGCCAGAGGTGGTGGTCTGAGGACCAGGCCCAATTTCCTCCTAAGCAGAGTATCTCAATACACACCAACAATTTAACAAGCCCCAGATCAGAATGTGAGAGGAGAAATTAGGGGAATAGAGGCAGAGGCATAGATTACAATATGTTTTGATACAGGAGAGAGAGAGCGCAGATTAAAGAAGATAACAGGAAAAGAGATGTAGCATGGTAAATGGGAGAAAGCTGGAGAAAGCGATATCAAGGAGGGACGTGAGTGAAAAAGCACTACAAGGCTTCCCGGGTGGCGCAGTGGTCTAAGGCTGTGCCACCAGAGACTTTGGGTTTGAGCCCAGGCTCTGTCGCAGCCGGCCGCAACCGGGAAGTCCATGGGGCGACGCACAATTGGCCTAGCGTCGTCCGGGTTAGGGACGGTTTGGCCGGTAGGGATATGCTTGTCTCATCGCGCACTAGCGCACTAGCGACTCCTGTGGCGGGCCGGGCGCAGTGCACGTTGACCAGGTCGCTAGGTGTACGGTGTTTCCTCCGACACATTGGTGCGGCTGGCTTCCGGGTTGGATGCGCACTGTGTTAAGAAGCAGTGCGGCTTGGTTGGGTTGTGTTTCAGAGGACACATGGCTCTCGACCTTCGTCTCTCCCGAGCCAGTACTGGTTGTAGCGATGAGACAAGACAGTAACTACTAACAACAATTGGATACCATGAAATTGGGCAGAAAAAGGGGATAAAAAATAAAAATAAAAAGCACTACAAGTAGCCTGTGTTCTCACAACAGCCCAGAGCACCCTCCTCAATTAGCTTACTTCACATACGTAATCAGCTCCACCTCTCTCTTATAATAAAGCAAGGCTGTGAATTGCTAGGGACCTCAAGATGCAATATCACAATACTAAGGTGCCAATTTGATAGGTATTGTGAATCGATACTGTGATTATTATCGCGATTCAATGTTACAAACCTATTTCTCACCAAATGTCTTCTGCAAAGATTCAAGAGAGAGCAATGAGAAAATGAGTTTTGATCATGGGCATAAGTGATGAAAACAAATTGGCTCCCTATTTAAAAAGAAGATCGATAAGCTTTGAAGGAAAAATACTAGAGTTTTGGTGCTGGTACTAGGGATAAAATAATATTGCGATTTGTTAAATCGCAATAGTGTCCATTCACAAAGGTTAGTCAGATATGGTCTATAATGTAACTTGCTTTGAGTTAGCCTTACCTTCAGATCATATACTTCTTCAGTGAAGTCTTCCTGCTTGCTGACAGTAGAGAAGGAGCGCAGGGCGCCGGTGAGCCGGGGTGGAGACATTGGTTGCCCACCACTCTGTGGTCCATAAGATTCTATCAAACACAGTATTTCTCTGATCTGAAAGTAAAAAAATATTCACATTTAGTGTATAAAATCAAATAGCGGAGTTAACAAAACAATACATTTTCCCTCACCACCAACAAAGAGACTTGATTTGTTTTCAATTGGAAGATAAGGTTACGTAAATGCTGTCATAACTGAAGAGTTGGGTAAACAATTTAGGTAACGTTGCTAAATGCTTGGTCTGACAGCCTGCCCACTCCATTGACAGCTAGCTAACGTTAGCTAACTCTGGCTAGCATCATCACTTAGTTAGCTAGCTCAGCTGACAATGCATGTCGTGCCTAACAATAATACAGCCACTTGCCAAAACGAGTCTTTGAAAGAAATGCTGTAATCTCAATGTCAAGAACGTGACTTTGTAGACATGAATAGAATAGTTAACGTGAGCTAACTAGCTAGCTTAGCACAGTTGGAGGGAGACCAAATGGAGACTTGCGTTAGCTAGCGGCTAACGTTAGCTGCTCAATTTGCCACGTCTCCCAATACAATGCAATGGCCACAAATGCAGGACAGAGTGGTACTTGTCATCATAATAATACGAACAAAGGGTGTATGGATAAATTGTACCTGTACTCGTTACGACAGCAAGGACTTAATACTCACGTTTCTACACTTTCAGAAGCGTTTACGTCAGATGGTCCGTCAAAGGTGGAGTAGTGGGTATTGTAGTACATTTACGGATACTTGTAGGTCTATAGACACCGACAGGACTACAATACCCATATTAATCGATACAAGAAGCAAGCCATCAGTAATCGATTTGTGAGAGAGAAATCAGCGAACTACAGGTATTTATGACAATTATCTTTGCCTACAGTATCATCAAAGATACTGATGACTAACTCTTCATTTGTAAAAATATTATTTTCACAGGTATAACTTTTGGGGGTATGAAACGGATCCCATCGTGGAAAAGTTTGCGAAACCCTGGAGTAAGGGAATAATATAAGAATGTATTACAGCTTTCTAGCTATGAGTTTATTAATCAGTGATGATCACTGGTCTGTGGGTCAAACGTTGGCCCTTATGCCGCGTTCAGGTGCTTGTCAGAACTAGGAAACTGACATTTCTGACTTGCTGACTAGTTGTAGGAAAAGTTTCCTTGTTCCAGGTAGCAAAATGATCTCTGTGGTAAACACAGATGTAGGGGATCCTAAACGTTTTGTTCTATGAGAAATCTTCATCAGCTAACGTAACTTTTGTGCATTTTTTTATCATTTACAGTATGTAATCAAAACAAGCGCATAAAAGCACATAAGGCTTCATAATTAATTAAGTTAATGTTAATTGCCTGATATAATCTCATAGAACAAAACGTATAAAATCACCTAAACCGGTGTTAAAGATATTCTCCTGTACTTGTGTATACTTTTTAGCCAGTAGTTCTGAAAGTAGTGTCCACGAGCCAAAAGTGGTCCCTGAAAATTGTGTACTATGTCACAAATGTGCAGATATGTGCACCACTTCATTACTCTCTATCTCGCTCTACTGTTGCGTGCCACTTGCTAGATGTCACTCAAATGGCGAAGGGCTGAAACTCAAATTGCTAAGGGGCTGGCCCACGTAGGGGTAAATGTAGGAAAAATGGCGTCACACAGCTTCCAGAAAAATGACGCTTTCAAACTAGGGATTCCGTGGCTAATTGAGGTAAAACAGTAATTCTGCTGAAAGATTAGGACTACAAGCTGGTGAGCTCTATTATGGCCCAGCAGTAGGCTACTTATACAGTTAAATGGGATAAATTCCAAACGGCTCATAATTCTGCTCATAAATTCCCCCCATACTTGGTTTGAACTCTGGCGGGACCTAGGCCTACTTCGAAGTGAGTCCAATGGCGATAACAAACAATCTTGTTTCTCTGTATTAAAAACATAATTGTTTTTATTTTAAAAGTTGATGTAGGCCTAAATACATGTAATAACAAGGCAACAGTAAACATGTTGCCTCCACATGAATGATGCAACAAAAATGTCTGAAATCCTGTTTTTGCTTTGTCATTATGGGGTATTGTGTGTAGATTGATAAGGGGAAAAAACGATTTAAGACATTTTAGAATAAGGCTGTAACGTAACAAAATGTGGAAAAAGTCAAGGGGTCTGAATACTTTCCAAATGCACTGTAAGTAGGACACGTGACATCCCGACAACTTTGTAAAAAAACACTTTATATCGGAGTTGTCTCAAGATGGCTATGCATATTCACGACATGAGGCGAGTACCATAGTATCTCTCTCAATTGAATACAGGTAGTTGATGTCAACAACCCTTATCGAATATTCAAAAAATGTATTAAAATAATGAGATTTATCCACCAACCCAAAGAGAGGAATAGGCGGGAGATTTCTTGTCAGAATATCCATAATCTTTGGTGTAACCGGTGTGAAATGGCTAGCTAGTTAGCAGTGCACGCAAGTAGTGTTTCAATTGGTGATGTCATTCACTCTGAGACCTTGAAGAAGTTGTTTTCATTGCTCTGCAAGGGCCACGGCCTTTGTTGAACGATAGGTAACGATGCTTCGTGGGAGGTAGTTGATGATGTGTTCAGAGGGTTCCTGGTTCAAACCCAGGTTGGGACAAGGAGAGGGACGGAAAGCAAGATTGTTACACTGTCATATTGTGTAGAGAGAGGAACATTAGACTTAGTTAATTAATTAAGGAATAGGTGCTTGTGCATGCTTTGGCGTTTCTTCTCTACAGGGCATGGATTAGCCCTTGATCATGACTCTCAATTACATTACATATAAGAGGCGTTGGACGAAGATGTCTTCTGTTGTCACGTTCTGACCTTAGTTCCTTTGTTTTGTCTTTTGTTTTAGTATGGTCAGGGCGTGAGTTGGGTGGGTTGTCTATGTTAGTTTTTCTATGATTTTCTATTTCTGTGTTTGGCCTGATATGGTTCTCAATCAGAGGCAGCTGTCAATCGCTGTCCCTGATTGGGAACCATATTTAGGTATCCTGTTTTCTGTTGGGTTTTGTGGGTGGTTATTTTCAGTCTTTGTGTGTCTGCACCAGATAGAACTGTTTCGGTTTTCACTTTGTTGTTTTGTATTTTGAAGCGTTCACTTTCATTAA
Organism: Salvelinus fontinalis; assembly: GCF_029448725.1. Lineage (NCBI taxonomy): Eukaryota > Metazoa > Chordata > Actinopteri > Salmoniformes > Salmonidae > Salvelinus > Salvelinus fontinalis. Next base: position 21,125,756 of record NC_074670.1, on the reverse strand, counting down.
ATAAGATGAACACTTACCACGCTGCACCTTGGTCCTCTCTTTCTCCCGACGACAACCGATACATCTGTACAGGGAGTTTTCTTAAGAGCCCAGATGCTCAATCTGAACATTAACACGCGTCGCTTGCGTTACGGTTTTGGAAGCATTATCTTATCTTTCATGTCAGTGAGAAATCATTTTAAATTGTTACACAGCTTGATGGGTTGGTGTCAGTGGTCCCACACGGTCATATCTCATTGTTACAGCGCTTGTTTACGGCAAATAGTCGGAGACCACGTGTGCTATTGAGCTATCTAGCATGCTCCGAACAGCTGCGTGTAACCTGTACAGTGTCTTTACATAAAATCGTAATTTTTCTCATGAATTCTACAAATGCCACATAGGCCTGCTAAAAAATTATTATTTTTTTTTTTTTTTAACCTTTATTTAACCAGGTAGGCAAATTGAGAACACGTTCTCATTTACAATTGCGACCTGGCCAAGATAAAGCAAAGCAGTTCGACACATACAACAACACATAGTTACACATGGAGTAAAAACAAACATATAGTCAATAATACAGTGAAAAAAATACAAAAATAAGTCTATATACAATGTGAGCAAGTGAGGTGAGATAAGGGAGGTGAAGGCAAACAGATATATGTATAAATAAATAAAAATATAAAAAGGCCATGGAGGCGAAGTGAGTACAACACAGCAAGTAAAATAAAAAAAAATAATAAAAAAATAAAAAAAAATAAAAATAAAAAATAAAAAAAAAATAAAATAAAATAAAAAAAAACACTGGAATGGTTGGTTTGCATTGGAAGAAAGTGCAAAGTAGAGACAGAAATAATGGGGTGCAAAGGAGCAAAATAAATTAATAAATAAATACAGTAGGTAAAGAGGTAGTTGTTTGGGCTAAATTGTAGATGGGTTATGTACAGGTGCAGTAATCTATGAGCTGCTCTGACAGCTGGTGCTTAAAGCTAGTGAGGGAGATAGGTGTTTCCAGTTTCAGAGATTTTTGTAGTTCGTTCCAGTCATTGGCAGCAGAGAACTGGAAGGAGAGGCGTCCAAAGGAAGAATTGGTTTTGGGGGTGACTAGAGAGATATACCTGCTGGAGCGCGTGCTACGGGTAGGTGCTGCTATGGTGACCAGCGAGCTGAGATAAGGGGGGACTTTACCTAGCAGGGTCTTGTAGATGACCTGGAACCAATGGGTTTGGCGACGAGTATGAAGCGAGGGCCAGCCAACGAGAGTGTACAGGTCGCAGTGGTGGGTAGTATATGGGGCTTTGGTGACAAAACGGATGGCACTGTGATAGACTGCATCCAATTTATTGAGTAGGGTTTTGGAGGCTATTTTGTAAATGACATCACCGAAGTCGAGGATTGGTAGGATGGTCAGTTTTACGAGGGTATGTTTGGCAGCATGAGTAAAGGATGCTTTGTTGCGGAATAGGAAGCCAATTCTAGATTTGACTTTGGATTGGAGATGTTTGATGTGGGTCTGGAAGGAGAGTTTACAGTCTAACCAGACACCTAGGTATTTGTAGTTGTCCACATATTCTAAGTCAGAGCCGTCCAAAGTAGTGATGTTGGACAGGCGGGCAGGAGCAGGCAGCGATCGGTTGAAGAGCATGCATTTGGTTTTACTTGTATTTAAGAGCAGTTGGAGGCCACGGAAGGAGAGTTGTATGGCATTGAAGCTCGCCTGGAGGGTTGTTAACACAGTGTCAAAAGAAGGGCCAGAAGTATACAGAATAGTGTCGTCTGCGTAGAGGTGGATCAGAGAATCACCAGCAGCAAGAGCGACATCATTGATGTAAACAGAGAAGAGAGTCGGTCCAAGAATTGAACTCTGTGGCACCCCCATAGAGACTGCCAGAGGCCCGGACAACAGACCCTCCGATTTGACACACTGGACTCTATCAGAGAAGTAGTTGGTGAACCAGGCGAGGCAATCATTAGAGAAACCAAGGGTGTCGAGTCTGCCAATGAGGATGTGGTGATTGACAGAGTCAAAAGCCTTGGCCAGGTCAATGAATACGGCTGCACAGTATTGTTTCCTATCGATGGCGGTTACGATATCGTTTATGACCTTGAGCGTGGCTGAGGTGCACCCATGACCAGCTCTGAAACCAGATTGCATAGCGGAGAAGGTGTGGTGTGATTCGAAATGGTCGGTAATCTGTTTGTTGACTTGGCTTTCGAAGACCTTAGAAAGGCAGGGTAGGATAGATATAGGTCTGTAGCAGTTAGGGTCAAGGGTGTCCCCCCCTTTGAAGAGGGGGATAACCGCAGCTGCTTTCCAATCTTTGGGGATCTCAGACGACACGAAAGAGAGGTTGAAGAGGCTAGTAATAGGGGTGGCAACAATTTCAGCAGATAGTTTTAGAAAGAAAGGGTCCAGATTATCTAGCCCGGCTGATTTGTAAGGGTCCAGATTTTGCAGCTCATTAAGAACATCAGCTGACTGTATTTGGGAGAAAGAGAAATGGGGAAGGCTTGGGCGAGTAGCAGAGGGGAGGGCAGTGCTGTTGTCCCGGGTAGGGGTAGCCAGGTGGAAAGCATGGCCAGCCGTAGAAAAATGCTTATTGAAATTCTCAATTATAGTGGATTTGTCGGTGGTGACAGTGTTTCCTATCTTCAGGGCGGTTGGAAGCTGGGAGGAGGTGTTCTTATTCTCCATGGACTTTACGGTGTCCCAGAACTTTTTTGAATTTGTGTTGCAGGAAGCAAATTTCTGCTTGAAAAAGCTAGCCTTGGCTGTTCTAACTGCCTGTGTATATTGGTTTCTGGCTTCCCTGAAAAGTTGCATATCACGGGGGCTGTTCGATGCTAATGCAGAACGCCATAGGATGTTTTTCTGTTGGTTAAGGGCAGTCAGGTCAGGAGAGAACCAAGGGCTATATCTGTTCCTGGTTCTAAATTTCTTGAATGGGGCATGCTTATTCAAGATGGCGAGGAAGGCATTTTTAAAAAATGACCAGGCATCCTCTACTGACGGGATGAGATCAATATCCTTCCAGGATACCCCGGCCAGGTCAATTAGGAAGGCCTGCTCGCTGAAGTGTTTCAGGGAGCGTTTGACAGTGATGAGTGGAGGTCGTTTGACCGCTGATCCATTACGGATGCAGGCAATGAGGCAGTGATCGCTGAGATCTTGGTTAAAAACAGCAGAGGTGTATTTGGAGGGCAAGTTTGTTAGGATGATATCTATGAGGGTACCCGTGTTTACGGAATTGGGGTGGTACCTGGTAGGTTCATTAATAATTTGTGTGAGATTGAGGGCATCAAGCTTAGATTGTAGGGTGGCTGGGGTGTTGAGCATGTTCAAATTTAGGTCGCCTAGCAGCACGAGCTCTGAAGATAGATGGGGGGCAATCAGTTCACATATAGTGTCCAGAGCACAGCTGGGGGCAGAGGGTGGTCTATAGCAGGCGGCAACGGTGAGAGACTTGTTTTTAGAGAGGTGGATTTTTAAAAGTAGAAGTTCAAATTGTTTGGGAACAGACCTGGATAGTATAACAGAACTCTGCAGGCAGTCTTTGCAGTAGATTGCAACACCGCCCCCTTTGGCCGTTCTATCTTGTCTGAAAATATTGTAATTGGGGATAAAAATGTCTGAATTTTTGGTGGTCTTTCTAAGCCAGGATTCAGACACGGCTAAAACATCCGGGTTGGTAGAGTGTGCTAAAGCAGTGAACAAAACAAACTTAGGGAGGAGGCTCCTAATGTTAACATGCATGAAGCCAAGGCTATTACGGTTACAGAAGTCATCAAAAGAGAGCGCCTGGGGAATAGGAGTGGAGCCAGGTACTGCAGGGCCTGGATTCACCTCTACATCACCAGAGGAACAGAGGAGAAGTAGGATAATGGTACGGCTAAAAGCTATGAGAATTGGTCGCCTAGAGCTACCAGAGCAGAGAGTAAAAGGAAGTTTCTGGGGGCGATAAAATAGTTTAAAGGAATAATGTACAGACAAAGGTATGGTAGGATGTGAATACAGTGGAGGTAAACCTAGGTATTGAGTGATGATGAGAGAGATCTTGTCTCTAGAAACATCATTGAAACCAGGTGATGTCATCGCATATGTGGGTGGTGGAACTGCAGGGTTGGATATGGTATAGAGAGCAGGGCTAGAATCTCTACAGTGAAATAAGCCAATAAACACTAACCAGAACAGCAATGGACAAGGCATATTTACATTAAGGAGAGGCAAGCTTAATCGAGTGATAAATAAGGGTCCAGTGAGTAGAGGTTGGTTGGGGTCGTGGCGATCCAGACAGCTGGCCGGGTATATGGCTATCGGTAGCAGCATAGGATGGAGGTCTGTTTGTAGATACCTCGTGCGTTTCCGTCGGTAGGTTCCGTGTAGTGGGGTTTTGTTCAGATAGCAGCCGATAAGACAGCTAACGATTAGCGGGCCTCAGATGAGCGTTCAGGTAACGCCGGGACGGAGGTGCCGGTTGGATAAATCCCTCGGGCAGATAACGTCGGCAGTCAGTCGTGAAGGCCCGGTGGGGTTCCGTATCTGCAGCAGCAACAAAGAAGCGGGTCCGGATGGTGATGGAACTCCTCAGCTGGCTAGCTCCAGCATGATTTGAGTTAGCTCCGGGGTCGACGTAAGCCAATAGTCACACGGTATGCAGCTAGCTAGCTGCGAAATCAAGGTGCAAGTGTCCAGAGGCTGCGGTTGGAATCCGGGGAAACTGAGAGAAAAAAAGTCCCGGAATGCTCCGGTCCGAGTCGCGTTGCACAAAAGTGCCGGTAGATTATCGAGCTAGAGGAATAGCTGATGACCGCAAAACGTGGGCAGCTGAAACACCAACGCTAGCCAGCAAACCGGCTAATTTCGGGGCAGCTACAGATTAGCTTCTGGCTAGCTATCGGAGTAGCTTCTGGATTAGCTTTCAGGCTAGCTTCTGAATTAGCCCCTGGCTATCTTCCACGATGGATTTTCAGATTGAGGTAAATAGTACTTATTGTAATTGGTGAAGCGGGTTGCAGGAAAGCTTTTGCAGGAAAGCTTTTGTAGTTGAGTTCTTGGATAATAAAATAAATAAAAGATATGTGAAGAAAAGGTGTAAATATATATATATACAGGACACGACACGACAACACGGAAAAATACGTCTGAACTGCTAAGCCACCTTGGCTAATAAAGTTTACCAATCAATGTGTCAGGGTCAGGCTGCTGAAAGGACAGATTGTGCCACAGGCCTACATGTGTTTGCAACAAATAAGCCTCAGGGTCAACACTGCTTCTCATCTCAGGCCTATCTGCCTGATTGGATCACATAATGGGATCATAATTGATCCCTTAATGGTCAAATCAAACTTGCCTTAACTTGTGTTAACTTGTAGCCTGTCTTTACATACATATTCATTTGCTGTGAGGGTTAATAATATCAATGTGACCTGCATTAATAGTAGCAAAGTTATGTAGGCCTAGAGAAAGGCGCAAGCCTTTATTATTTAATTCAGTTACTACAGGAAACGTATGAGATGTGATATTCCTTACTGGTAGCTGTGGTGATATTTGATGTTAATTTGATAATGTCACGCCTCATGCCATCTGCTATCAAACTGGGCCACAACAGAGGCAGCGTGTTGCAGCCAATAGGATGGGGCTATTTGTCTGTCTGGGCACATAACGGGTTGGGTCCAGCAATGATAATCATATGCTAAATTATACCCCCTATTATCCATCCCCGCTATGTTATGAAAGATCTCTGAGGACATTTAAAATGTAAAGATATGCTAAATAGTCATAATCTGGTCACATTTAATGCAACATTGTAGCCTGTTAATGTATATTGTTTGATGTGTGTTTAATGTAATGGTAATCTTTGTCCGGCGGGTCATTGATGAATATGCCTGGGCTACAGGGGAGTCACACATTCTAATCTCTCCTTAACTTTGGATATGAACCAGTCTTATCCATTGAACATAGCTCATCCTAATTCTAAGCACAGATTTATAAACTGGACCCATTCATTACTGTAGTATACTGTATGTGTTGGGAGGTATCGCTGTTTCAGCTGGATTGGTGAAGGACTTTCACATTGTGATGTTGAGAAAGAGGATAGGGTTAAACGCAGTGACTCCTCAGATTAAGTCAAAGACTGTAGGATAACTGTTAAAGACTGTACATAAATACTGCGAATGGGGCAAAGTCTGTTTCATACGCCCTACCCCTTAATAGGGTTACGTCCCCTGAAAGCTTTTTCTTTAGGTTTTCAGTGCCACACAGCAGTAAAACGTATCTTCCTCTGTCCCTTGACATGTGTTTTGTGAATCACCCGGCCTCCACACACCTTTGTAATTCTGAAACTGTCCTCTTCTAACCCACCCATGAAGGTAGCTCATCTGATTCATCCCATTTGACTCCTCTCGTGTCCTCTCCTCTCCTCCCCTTTTCTTTTACATTTACATTTACATTTTAGTCATTTAGCAGACGCTCTTATCCAGAGCGACTTACAGTAGAGTGCATACATTTTATTTTTACATTTCATTACATTTTTTACATACTGAGACAAGGATATCCCCACCGGCCAAACCCTCCCTAACCCGGACGACGCTATGCCAATTGTGCGTCGCCCCACGGACCTCCCGGTTGCGGCCGGCTGCGACAGAGCCTGGGCGCGAACCCAGCCCAGCCTGGGCGCGAACCCAGAGACTCTGGTGGCGCAGCTAGCACTGCGATGCAGTGCCCTAGACCACTGCGCCACCCGGGAGGTCTCTTTCTTCTTCTCTCCTCTTCTCTCCTCCCCTCTCCTCTCCTCCCCTCCCCTCTCCTCTTTTCCTCTTCTCTCCTCCTCTCTCCTCCCCTCTCCTCTCCTCTCCTCCCCTCCCCACACACACACAGATAACATATCCTCCAGTCGAGGCTGCGGGGCATAGATTGTACAGTTTGAGTTTTATTAGTATGAAGTTATCATGAGTGGTGTCATCCCATATCTAGCTGTATTTAACACTAACCTAATTCCAAGTGAGCGTTATCAAGCTCTTGACCTTACCATGGGCAAAGGCATCTGAAACAATAGTAGCAAAACTGCAGAGGAAATTATGCAAATGATATGTTAGAAACAGAGACTGTCAAACAAAATTCAAACCCATTATTTGGCAAGCTTCAAAGTGAGAATCACACAGTTTCAAGCAATGAGTTATAACTGTTTATTTATGATTTATAAACTACATATTAATTTGTAATTAACTGTATGTAATCGCAAATCAAATCAGTGAAATGCTTATTTACAAGCCCTTAACCAACAATGCAGTTTTAAGAAAAATACCAACAAAAATATATAAATAAAAGTAACAAATGATTAAAGAGCAGCAGTAAAATAACAAAAGTGAGGCTGTACACAGGGGGTACCGGTACAGAGTCAATGTGCGGGTGCACCGGTTAGTCGAGGTAATTGATGTAATATGTACATGTAGGTAGAGTTATGTAAGTGACTATGCATAGATAATAACAGAGAGTAGCAGCAGTGTGAAAAGGGGGAGGGAGGGCAATGCAAATAGTCTGGGTAGCCATTTGATTAGATGTTAAGGAGTCTTATGGCTTGGGGCTAGAAGCTGTTTAGAAGCCTCTAGGACCTAGACTTGGCGCTCCGGTACAGCTTGCCGTGCGGTAGCAGAGAGAACAGTCTATGACTAGGGTGGCTAGAGTCTTTGACAATATTTAGGGCCTTCCTCTGACACCGCCTGGTATGGCCCCAGTGATGTACTGGGCCGTATGAACTATCCTCTGTAGTGCCTTGCGGTTGGAGGCTGAGCAGTTGCCATACCAGGCAGTGATGCAACCCGTCAGAATGCTCTCAATGGTGCAGCTGTAGAACCTTTTGAGGATCTGAGGACCCGTGCCAAATCTTTTCAGTCTCCTGAGGGGGGTTTTGTCGTGCCCTCTTCACGACTGTCTTGGTGTGCTTGGACCATGTTAGTTTGTTGGTGATGTGAATGCCAAGGAACTTGAAGGTCTCAACCTCCTCCACTACAGCCCCGTCGATGAGAATGGGGCGTGCTCGGCCCTCCTTTTCCTGTAGTCCACAATCATCTCCTTTGTCTTGATCACGTTGAGGGAGAGGTTGTTGTCCTTGCACCACACGGTCAGGTCTTTGACCTCCTCCCTATAGGCTGTCTCGTTGTTGTCGGTGATCAGGCCTACTGATGGCCTAACACTGTTGTGTTATTGGCAAACTCAATGATGTTGTTGGAGTCGTGCAGACATGAGTGAACAGGGAGTACAGGAGGGGACTGAGAACGCACCCCTGAGGGGCTCCCGTGTTGAGGATCAGCGTGGCGGATGTGCTGTTAGCTACCCTTACCACCTGGGGGCGGCCCGTCAGGAAGTCCAGGATCTAGTTGCAGAGGGAGGTGTTTAGTCCCAGGGTCCTTAGCTTAGTGATGAGCTTTGAGGGCACTATGGTGTTGAACACTGAGCTGTAGTCAATGAATAGTATTCTCACATAGGTGTTCCTTTTGTCCACATTTACATTACATTTAAGTCATTTAGCAGACGCTCTTGTCCAGGTGTGAAAGGGCAGTGTGAGGTGCAATAGAGATTGCATCATCTGTGGATCTGTTGGGGCGTTATGCAAATTGTGTGAGTCTAGGGTTTCTGGGATGATGGTGTTGATGTGAGCCATGACCAGCCTTTCAAAGCACTTCATGGCTACAGACGTGAGTGCTATGGGTCAGTAGTCATTTAGGCAGGTTACCTTACTGTCCTCGGGCACAGGGATTATGGTGGTCTGCTTGAAACATGTTGGTATTACAGACTCAGACAGTTGGTCAGCGCATGCTCAGAGTACATGTCCTGGTAATCCGTCTTGCCCTGCGGCCTTGTGAATGTTGACCTGTTTAAAGGTCTTACATTGGCTGCGGAGAGCGTGATCACACAGTCGTCCGGAACAGCTGATGGTCTCATGCATGTTTCAGTATTATTTGCCTCGACGCGAGCATAGAAGTTATTTAGCTCATCTAGTAGGCTTGTGTTACCGGGCAGCTCTCGGCTGTGCTTCCCTTTGTAGTCTGTAAAAGTTTGCAAGCCTTGCCACATCCGACAAGCATCGGAGCCGGTGTTGTACGATTCGATCTTAGTCCTGTATTGACGCTTTGCCTGTTTGATGATTCGACGGAGGGCATAGCAGGATTTCTTATAAGCTTCCGGGTTAGAGTCACGCTCCTTGAAAGCGGCAGCTCTACCCTTTAGCTCAGTGCGGATGTTGCCTGGGGTATGTACGTGGGGTATGTACGTACAGTCCCTATGGGGACTGTACATACATTTACTGTGCATATAAATGCAATACAACCCCCCTTAAATGGTACCAAAAAAAACTCAAGCCCTTTTGGCACAATGACAAATAGAAAAATTGTGCTGAAGTGCTGACATCATTCTCTGCATGCCTGCTCCAAATTACCCAGTATTCTTTCCTCTCTTTCAAACTGGTGTGTTATTCTATTATGTAAATGTTGCACTGTGATCCGTACCTGCTACACCTGCCATCAGCATTTACCTTATGACTGAACTTGTTATGGCAGCCAGACAGAGAGAATGATTTCTGTGTGGTGCTCCCTATGATGTAGGCCCTGACACAGCAATGAATGAGCAGAATGTGTCTAGTGGTAACAACATTCTGTAGGCTATTCATTTGTACACTGAACTGCTACAATGTGAATGAATAGGCTACATTCTATGTCTCTGTTTTGTCTTGTTGGAAGCTGTTGATGCTTTCCCTAAGAGTTGAATCAGATGCAGAAAGGTGCATGAATATCATGTTAAAACATATGAGTAGAATATGATTTTTGAAAACATTGCTGTTTGTTTTTGCTACGTTTGTAAAACATTATCTACTGATTAAAAATGGATCGTAACAGTAAATTTTCTCTCAGGTCAGAATCTCAAATAATCCATCAAGAACGTTCTAGGGGTGTCTGGGGGAATATAAATTGTATATCTTTCCCAGAGCATAATATTTAATGGTGTTTACCATTTCACGGGGCCTATCTGACATTCACATTTTTCCTTCCTCAACAGAAACAAAGCAAACCCTGCGCACGAAGACATAACTACTTAGCATTCTGTGCATTTCAAATGTTCAAATGCAGGGTGGTGGTGGGTACATTAGAGGCTCCTGTCTGCTAATGTTCTACAGAGCCGAGAGAGAGAGAGGAGCAGAGAGAGAGAAAGAGAGAGAGGGGAGAGAGGAGCAGAGAGAGAGAGAGGAGCAGAGAGAGAGAGATAGAGAGAGTGGAGCAGGGTGAGAGAGAGATGGATAGAGGAGCAGAGAGAGGGATAGAGGGAGGAGCAGAGAGAGAGAGAAGAGCAGAGAGAGAGAGATTGATGGAAAGTGGTGTTGGGGGAAAAACATACGACATTATAAAATCAATGTACACAAACAACAAGTGTGCGGTTAAAATAGGCAAAAAACACACACACTTCTTCCCACAGGGCCGTCGGGTGAGACAGGGATGCAGCTTAAGCCCCACCCTCTTCAACATATATATCAACGAATTGGCGAGGGCACTAGAACAGTCTCCAGCACCCGGCCTCACCCTACTAGAATCTGAAGTCAAATATCTACTGTTTGCTGATGATCTGGTGCTTCTGTCACCAACCAAGGAGGGCCTACAGCAGCACCTAGATCTTCTGCCAGACCTGGGCCCTGACAGTAAATCTCAGTAAGACCAAAATAATGGTGTTCCAAAAAAGGTCCAGTCGCCAGGAACGCAAATACAAATTCCATCTAGACACCATTGCCCAAGAGCACACAAAAAACTATACATACCTTGGCCTAAATATCAGCACCACAGGTAACTTTGATCTGAGAGACAAGGCAAGAAGGGCATGCTATGCCATCAAAAGGAACATAGGAACATAAAATGCAACATACCAATTAGGATCTGGCTAAAAATACTTGAATCTGCCCTTTATGGTTGTGAGGTCTGGGGTCCGCTCACCAGCCAAGAATTCACAAAATGGGACAAACACCAAATTGAGACTCTGCATGCAGAATTCTGCAAAAATATCCTCCGTGTACAACGTAAAACACCAAATAATGCAAGCAGAGCAGAATTAGGCCGATACCCGCTAATTATCAAAATCCAGAAAAGAGCTGTTAAATTCTACAACCACCTAAAAGGAAGCGATTCCCAAACCTTCCATAACAAAGCCATCTCCTACAGAGAGATGAACCTGGAGAAGAGTCCCGTAAGCAAGCTGGTCCTGGGGCTCTGTTCGCAAACAGACTCCACAGAGCCCCTGGACAGCAACACAACTAGACCCAACCAAATCATGAGAAAACAAAAAGATAATTACTTGACACATTGGAAAGAATTAACAAAAAACATAGCAAACTAGAATGCTATTTGGCCCTAAACAGAGAGTACACAGTGGCAGAATACCTGACCACTGAGACTGACCTAAACTTAAGGAAAGCTTTGACTATGCACAGACTCAGTGAGCATAGCCTTGCTATTGAGAAAGACCGCCGTAGGCAGACCGGGCTCTCAAGAGAAGACAGGCTATATGAACACTGCCCATGAAATTAGGTGGAAACTGAGCTGCACTTCCTAACCTCCTGCCAAATGTATGACCATATTAGAGACACATATCTTTCCCATCCCAATAAAGCCCCTTGTAAAGGCAGTCAATGTTGTTCTCCCCCTTAGACGAGAAGGAGCATGGATAGGACCAAGATGCGGATTGAGGGAAATAAGCCATCTTTTAATGAAGAACAGCAAACAAGACACTACAAACTACAAAACAACAAACTAACAAACCTTCAACCGTCCTGTGTGGCCCAAACACTGACACAGGAACAAACACCCACAAAAACACCAGTGAAACCCTGGCTGCCTTTGTATGACTCTCAAGAGACAAACAATACACACCTGTCTCTAATTGAGAATCATACCAGGCCGAACACAAAACCCCACATAGAAATACAAACATAGACAAACCCACCCAACTCACGCCCTGACCAACTAAAATGAATACAAAACAAAGGAAAACAGGTCAGGAACGTGACAGAACCCCCCCCTTAAGGTGCGAACTCCGGGCGCACCAGCACAAAGTCTAGGGGAGGGTCTGGGTGGGCGTCTGTCCACGGTGGCGGCTCTGGCGGTGGACGAGGTCCCCACCCCACCATAATCAATCCCCGCTTCTTTATCCCCCTCCCAATGACCACCCTCCCACTAACCCCACCTAAATGAAGGGGCAGCACCGGGATAAGGGGCAGCACCGGGATAAGGGGCAGCACCGGGATAAGGGGCAGCACCGGGATAAGGGGCAGCACCGGGACAAGGGGCAGCACCGGGATAAGGGGCAGCACCGGGATAAGGGGCAGCACCGGGACAAGGGGCAGCACCGGGACAAGGGGCAGCACCGGGACAAGGGGCAGCACCGGGACAAGGGGCAACACCGGGATAAGGGGCGGCAGGTCCTGGCTGAGGGACTCCGGCAGGTCCTGGCTGAGGGACTCCGGCAGGTCCTGGCTGAGGGACTCCGGCAGGTCCTGGCTGAGGGACTCCGGCAGGTCCTGGCTGAGGGACTCCGGCAGGTCCTGGCTGAGGGACTCCGGCAGGTCCTGGCTGAGGGACTCCGGCAGGTCCTGGCTGAGGGACTCCGGCAGGTCCTGGCTGAGGGACTCCGGCAGGTCCGGGCTGAGGGACTCCGGCAGGTCCGGGCTGAGGGACTCCGGCAGGTCCGGGCTGAGGGACTCCGGCAGGTCCGGGCTGAGGGACTCCGGCAGGTCCGGGCTGAGTGGCAGCTCCGGACTGTAGGGCAGCTCCGGACTGTAGGGCAGCTCCGGACTGTAGGGCAGCTCCGGACTGTCGGACGTCTCTGGCAGCTCCTGACTGGCGGGCGTCTCTGGCAGCTCCTGACTGGCGGGCGTCTCTGGCAGCTCCTGACTGGCGGGCGTCTCTGGCAGCTCCTGACTGGCGGGCGTCTCTGGCAGCTCCTGACTGGCGGGCGTCTCTGGCGGCTCCTGACTGGCGGGCGTCTCTGGCGGCTCCTGACTGGCGGGCGTCTCTGGCGGCTCCTGACTGGCGGGCGTCTCTGGCGGCTCCTGACTGACGGACGGCTCTGGCGGCTCCTGACTGACGGACGGCTCTGGCGGCTCCTGACTGACGGACGGCTCTACTGGCTCGTGGCAGACGGGCGGCTCTAATGGCTCGTGGCAGACGGGCGACTCAGATGGCGCAGGGCAGACAGATGGCTCAGACGGCGCTGGGCAGACAGATGGCTCAGATGGCGCTGGGCAGACAGATGGCTCAGACGGAGCTGGGCAGACAGATGGCTCAGACGGAGCTGGGCAGACGGGCCGTTCAGGCACCGCTGGGCAGACGGCAGACTCTGGCCGGCTGAGACGCACTATTGGCCTGGTGCGTGGTACCGGAACTGGAGGTACCGGGCTGAGGGCACGCACCTCAGGGCGAGTGCGGGGAACAGGAACAGGGCACACTGGACTCTCGTGGCGCACTCTAGGCCTGGTGCGTGGTACCGGAACTGGAGGTACCGGGCTGAGGGCACGCACCTCAGGGCGAGTGCGGGGAGAAGGAACAGTGCGTCCAGGGCTCTGGAGACGCACAGGAGGCTTGGTGCGTGGTGCCGGAACTGGAGGCACTGGGCTGGAGACACGCACCATAGGGAGAGTGCGTGGAAGAGGAACAGGGCTCTGGAGATGCACTGGAAGCCTGGTGCGTGGTGTAGGCACTGGTGGTACTGAGCTGGGGTGGGAAGGTGGCGCCGGATATACCGGACCGTGAAGGAGGACACGTGCTCTTGAGCACCGAGCCTCCCCAACCCTACCAGGTTGAATGGTCCCCGTAGCCCTGCCAGTGCGGCGAGGTGGAATAGCCCGCACTGGGCTATGCAGGCGAACCGGGGACACCACCTGTAAGGCTGGTGCCATGTACGCCGGCCCGAGGAGACGTACTGGAGGCCAGATACGTTGGGCCTGCTTCATGGCATCCAGCTCGATGCCCAACCTAGCCCTCCCAGTGCGGCAAGGTGGAATAGCCCGCACTGGGCTAAGCACGCGTACTGGGGACACCGTGCGCTTTACCGCATAACACGGTGTCTGACCAGTACGACGCCCTCTTACTCCACGGCAAGCCCGGGGAGTTGGCTCAGGTATCCAACCCGGCTTCGCCACACTCCCCTTTAGCCCCCCCCCAAGAAATTCTTGGGTGAGCCTCTCGGGCTTCCGGCCTCTCCTATGTGCTGCCTCCTCAATCCACCGCTCCTGGGCTGTGGCTGCCTTCTTCACCTCCCGAGAGCGGCGATTCTCTCCAACCCTTCCCCAGGGTCCTTTTCCGTCCATGATCTCCCAAGACCATTCCTCCTGTGTCCAGTGCCTTAGTTCTTTCTCTCTCTCCTCAATCCGCTTGGTCCTGTTGTGGTGGGTGTTTCTGTAAAGGCAGTCAATGTTGTTCTCCCCCTTAGACGAGAAGGAGCATGGATAGGACCAAGATGCGGATTGAGGGAAATAAGCCATCTTTTAATGAAGAACAGCAAACAAGACACTACAAACTACAAAACAACAAACTAACAAACCTTCAACCGTCCTGTGTGGCCCAAACACTGACACAGGAACAAACACCCACAAAAACACCAGTGAAACCCTGGCTGCCTTTGTATGACTCTCAATTAGAGACAAACAATACACACCTGTCTCTAATTGAGAATCATACCAGGCCGAACACAAAACCCCACATAGAAATACAAACATAGACAAACCCACCCAACTCACGCCCTGACCAACTAAAATGAATACAAAACAAAGGAAAACAGGTCAGGAACGTGACACCCCTTGAATTTAATTGAATTGAATTGAGAAAGAGAGAGAGAGAAAGAGAGCGAGAGAGAGAGAGAGAGATTTCTCGCTCCCTACAAAAACAATAAGAAACCCTCTTGCTATCTGCTGTGGCCGAGCAGTGTCATTTGTTTGTGTTGTAATGGCACGGAACACTGTTAATGCGCTTCCAGGACGCCAGGTACCAGCTTTTCCCCTCCCCAGCCCTGGATATGAAACCTATCCTAATTATTTACATTGTGAAGTGTGCTCCATGGCAAAGGACTTATGCCGCAGCTCAGCCACGATCAGAAAATCTTAATAAATAAAACCTCCCTGAAACATGAGTCCAATCTGCCAGATGCTCCCAACATATATAGGAGAGAGAGAGAGTGACAGTGACAGTGTGTTACATGCCTCTGCATTTTCCAGCAGTTTGTGTGAAAAGGAGATGCTCTGCTGATCGTTCTCTCCATGGTGTCTGGTTAGGGGCCTGACAGATGTGTTGACTGCTTGTTCCACAGAATGGTCTCTGAAATAAGTTAAATGATTTTGTTTATTTTTCCTGAGGTGGGATGTTTGCCTCATATACTTTTTAGCTTATCAAATTGGATTCTCGCTTGGAATAGTTGGGTCAATCTAACTTTACAATATTTGAAAATGTTAAAAAAAATCAATTTTAGATAGAATCTAATATGATGGTGCATGTCGGAATAAAATATAAGGTGAAATAGAATTCTGTACAGCGCCTGAGATTCTCGTACCCAATACAGAAGTGTCAGAACTCTGAGGTAAACTTTTCGGGAAGTAATTCAGAATGATAAATACATAGTGAAACAAATATTTCTACTCCAAATATTGAACAGTTCAAAAAGAAGGATTGTATCTTCAGTCAGAATGCAGCAGGAGTCTTAGACACACTGTGTGGCCATTTCACTATAATGTCTAAACTGTGCCCCGTCTTCAATCTATGAGGTTGAGAGGAGAGAGAGAGAGAGAATGACACCTTTTGCACTTTAGTGTTTCCCAGCTTTTTGAGACGACTAGATGGTGATTTTCATACAATGTCATTATTAGACCTAGCATCAGGCATCGTGGCTGGAATACGATTCTGGGTAATTCCCACTCTGTCTGACACTCACCGCTCTTGTCTGAGGATGGGGAAGTGTCTGACATTCCATTTAGCAGCCCTGGAGACGAGCCACCAGGCAGACACCCCATCCTCAATCACAAGGGTGCTGCTGTGGGGGTGAGGGGTAGGGGAGGGGTGTCCTGGTGTTGTGGGTTAAGGGAGGGGCCTGGCGTATGGGAGGGGCATGGCGTGCTGCTCTAGTGTTGTGGGGATGGCCCTGGCTGACATTAACAGATTAATCTACTGTTGGTGGTGTCCTGGGATGGGAGGATGGTATCTTCATTATCGTACCTGAGTCACTGATCACTGGACCTATAGCAGAACTTCTTCACAGAACTGCTAATAATAAGGTTGGTTTGCAGTTCTCTATACAGGTAACTACCAAAATAAAGGAAACACAAACATAACGTGTCTAATAGAGCATTGGGACACCACGAGCCGCCAGAAGAGCTTCAATGCACCTTGGCATAGATTATACAAGTGTCTGGAACTATTGGAGGGATGCAACACCATTCTTCCACAAGAAATTCCATAATTTTGTGTTTTGTTGATGGTAGAGGAAAACGCTGTCTCAGTCGCCTCTCCAGAATCTCCCATAAGTGTTCATTTGGGTTGAGATCTGGTGACTGAGACACACACACCCTTTAAACCCCCTATGCTCCTTTGAGACCCCTCTTTCAAAGTCTCTGAGATCTCTTCTTCTAGCCATGGTAGCCAAAATAATGGTAAACTAGGCATTTTTATACATGGCCCTAAGCATGATGAGATGTTAATTGCTAAATTAACTCAGGAACCACACCAGTGTGGAAGCACCTGCTTTCAATATACTTTGTATCCCTCATTTACTCAAGTGTTTCCTTTATTTTGGCAGTTAAATTACCTGTAGATTGGAACCTTTTTTAGGGCCATAAATGAACACATCAAATCAAATCAAATCAAAGTTTATTAGTCAATCCCACAGAGACACAAATGAAGAGATTGATTTAAACCTCGGAGCAGCCGGCCAGACCCCACCGCACTGAGAAACTCTATCCATCACCAAACACAATAGCTTTCTCAAGCGCATCACAGGTAAGAACCACTCCATCAACTGCGGCGTGGAGAGATCACAGTAGTGAGACTAACTACAAATGAGACTGGCCCTCCACTCTGCTACCACTATAGAGCAGAGTCAGCTAGCCAGAAAGTCAGCCAGTCAGTAAGTCAGTTAGTAAGTCATCTAGTCAGTAAGTCATCCAGCCACAGCTAGCCACAGCCTAACCCTCCTCTCTCTCTCTCTCTCTCTCTCTCTCGTCACAGTCAGCCAGCCAGTCACCTGGTCTGAGAAAGATGTCCCCGACACAGAGTCTCTATGGAACTCCCCTCACTGGCCAGTTCTCATGGTAACATGATCTCTGCATGCATCTCTATGGTGCTACAACTTCCTTAAGTTAAGTATGGCTAGTGATCTGTGGTATTTTTATATATTGCCTATAGTATAGCTACAACGTACAAGCTATCATTGCAAACGTGGCTGCCCTTAGATATTTACATACTACTTTGTGCGTTGAATATTCAGTGTATGTGGAGGCGAAGTCAATTCCAGCTTCTTATTTATTTTAGGTCAAATTAATAGAGTTTCATATTACAAACTGTCACACATGAATTGTCACAGTGTATTTTAATCAGAGCTAACAGAATACTACTGCCAAGAAAACAGACGACTGTCCCTCTACCCCCTAGCTATCTCTGTGAAATCACACTGTAAAAGAGGACATTTTAATTAAGTTCAATAACGGTGGTACTTTTTCTGTACACGTTGTTGTATTTATTTATATATTGGTAGTTACAGTCTTGACCCATCACTGCAACTCCCCTACGGACTCGGGAGAGGCAAAGGTCGAGAGCCATTTGTCCTCTGAAACACGACCCTGCCAAGCCGCTCTCTTAACCCGGCAGGTAGCCTAGTTGTTAGAGCTTTGGGCCAGTAACCGAAAGGTTGATGGATCGAATCCCCGAGCTGACAAAGTAAAAATCTGTTGTTCTGCCCCTGAACAAGGCAGTTAGCCCACTGTTCTGCAATATGCCTTCATTGTAACTAAGAATTTGTTCTTAACTGACTTGCCTAGTAAAATAAAGGTTAAAAAAAATACCCAGAAGCCAGCCGCACGAATGTGTTGGACGAAACACTGTCCAGCTGGCGACTGTGGTCAGCTTGCAGGTGCATGGCCCGCCAAAAGGAGTTGCTAGAGCGCGATTGGACAAGGAAATCCCGGCCGGCCAAACCCTCCCCTATTCTGGATGATGCTGAGCCAATTGTGCGCCACCTCATGGGTTTCCCGTTTGTGACACAGCCTAAGATCAAACCAGGGTCTGTAGTGACACCTCAAGCAGTGCCTTAGACTGCTGTGCCACTCCAGAGGCCCTCACGTTGTTGTATTTGATATTATGGAAAATATACCCATGTTTCTTGACAGCATTTTAATACAACTATTCATTTTGTATTCATGCTAGGTTTACTGGTAGGACAGTGCCATGCAAAAGTATACAGACCCCTTGGATTTAGTGTGTTATAAAGTGGGATGAACATTTATTTAGTTGTAATTTATTGGTCAACAATTTACACAAAATACTCTGTAATGTCAAAGTGGAATATTTTTGTTTTGTTTTTATTAATCCAAATTAAGTAACTTAAATATAGTCATTCAGCTCCCTGAGTCAATACATGTTAGAAACCTTTGGCATCGATTACAGCTGTGGGTCTTCTTGAGTAAGTCTATAAGAGCTTTGCACACCTGGATTGTGCAATATTTGCCCATTATTGTTTTCAAAATTCTTCAAGCTCTATGAAGATGTTGGGAATCATGGCTAGACAGCAATTTTTAAGTCTTGCCATAGATTCTAAAACAGATTTAAGTCAAAACTGAAAGTTGGCCGCTCAGGAACATTCACGGTCTTCTTGGTAAGTAACTTCAGTGTAGATTCGGCCTTGTGTTGTAGGTTATTGTCCTGCTGGAAGGTGAATTCCTCTCCCAGTCTCTGGTGTAAAGCAGGCTGAAGGAGGTTTTCCTCTAGGATTTTGCCTGTGCTTAGCTCCACCCCGTTTATTTTCTTATTATTGTTGTACCTTTATTTAACTAGGCAAGTCAGTTAAGAACAATTTATTACTGTATTTACATTGATGGCCTACACCATCCAAACCCAGACAACGCTTGGCCAATTGTGCACCGTCCTATGGGACTCCCAATCACAGCCAGATGTGATACAGCCTGGATTCAAACCAGGGACTGTAGTGACGCCTCTTGCACTGAGATGCAGTGCCTTAGAACGCTGCACCACTCGGGCATACCCATACCATGACGCAGCCACCACCATGCTTGAAAATAAGGAGGCATTTACTCGGTGATGTGTTGTGTTAGATTTGCCCCAAACATATGGCTTTGCATTTAGGCCAAAATATGGATTATTTTGCTGTGTTTTTGTGTTGTTGCTGTATTACTTTAGTGCCTTGTTGCATACATATGCAGGTTTTGTAATATTTGTATTCTTCTTTTCACTCTGTCATTATTGTGGAGTCATTACAATGCTGTTGATCCATCCCCAGTTTTCTCCCGTCACAGCCATTGAACTCCGTAGCTGTTTTAAAATCAGCAATGGCCTCATGGTAACATTTCTGAGCAGTTTTCTTCCTGTCCTGCAGCTCAGTTCAGGAGGACTGTATCTTTGATGTGTCTTGGTGGTTTAATACATCATCCACAGCATAATTATTAACTTGGACGTGCTTAAAGAGATATTCAGTTTCTTATTGTTACCCATCTACCAATCATTGCCCTTCTTTATGAGGCATTCGAAAAGCCTTTGTAGTTGAATCTGTGCTTGTAATTCAACATTTTACTGAGGGACCTTACAGATCTTGTATGTATGGAGGACAGATGAATGGTTAGTCATTCAGAAATCATGTCAAGCCCTATTATTTTATGTAGAGTGAGTCCATATAACTTATTATGTGATTTGTTTAGCAAATTCAGACTCTTAAAACAAAGGGGCTGAATACTTATGCAACTATATTTTAGTTATGAGTGTTGTTCATTTAAAAAAATATAAAAATAATTCTCACTTTGACATTACATAGTATTTTGTGTAGATTGTTGACAAAAAATGACAATTAAACCCATTATAATCCCACTTTGTAACACAATAAAATGTGAATAAATTCAAGGGTTATGAATACTTTTGCAAGGCACTATCATTACAGTTACACTTCACTATAATTCATTCACTACACTACAATTAATTTAACTGAGTCACTTAATACATGTCAGGGTAATGTGTATCCACTTCTCCTGAGGTATAATTTTGATAGTGTGATTAAAAGCAATGACATTAAAACCCAATATAATCATGACTTTATCGTTTAATCTTTTCTCTCCAACTGAAATGAATGAGTGCAAGTAGCCCTCTCTCCCCCTCTCTTTCTCTCTCTCTGCCTCTTCTGTCTTTCTTTCTTCCTTTCTGTCTGTCTGTCTGTCTGTCTGTCTGTCTGTCTGTCTGTCTGTCTGTCTGTCTGTCTGTCTGTCTCTCTGTCTGTCTGTCTGTCTGTCTGTCTGTCTGTCTGTCTCTCTCTCTCTCTCTCTCTCTCTCTCTCTCTCTCTCTCTCTCTCTCACTCACTCCCCTCCTCCATCTTTCTCTCTGACCCATGGTTCCTTCACACATTGAAATGTTAACCCACCATGCAGCCCTCACAAAGAGTGGTTTTCTATTAATTTTGCTATTGCAAGTATAAATCAGTTTTTAAACAATATTTTATTGTCCAACTGACTGTTTCCAATGTCATAAATGTTTTAGTGAGTGCAAAGTGAACCAATTTACGCTTTACTCAGTACTCGCCTGTACTAAACTCAGCAAAAATTGAACGTCCTCTATCTGTCATCTGTGTTTATTTTCAGCAAACTTAACATGTGTAAATATTTGTATGAACATAACAAGATTCAACAACTGAGACATAACCTGAACAAGTTCCGCAGACATGTGACTAACAGAAATTGAATAATGTGTCCCTGAACAAAGGGGGTGGCGGGGTCAAAATCAAAAGTAACAGTCAGTATCTGGTGTGGCCACCAGCTCCATTAAGTACTGCAGTGCATCTCCTCCTCATGGACTGCATCAGATTTGCCAGTTCTGGCTGTGAGATGTTACCCCCCTCTTCCACCAAGGCACCTGAAAGTTCCCGGACATTTCTGGGGGGAATGGCCCTAGCCCTCACCCTCCGATCCAACAGGTCCCAGACGTGCTCAATGGGATTGAGATCCGGGCTCTTCGCTGGCCATGGCAGAACACTGACATTCCTGTTTTGCAGGAAATCACGCACAGAACGAGCAGTATGGCTGGTGGCATTGTCATGCTGGAGGGTCATGTCAGGATGAGCCTGCAGGAAGGGTACCACATGAGGGAGGAGGATGTCTTCCCTGTAACGCACAGCGTTGAGATTGCCTGCAATGACAACAAGCTCAGTCAGATGATGCTGTGATACACTGCCCCAGACCATGACAGACCCTCCACCTCCAAATCGATCCCACTCCTGAGTGCAGGCCTCGGTGTAACGCTCATTTCTTTGACGATAAATGCGAATCCGACCATCACCCCTGGTGAGACCGCGACGCGTCAGTGAAGAGTACTTTTTGCCAGTCCTGTCTGGTCCAGCGACGGTGGGTTTGTACCCATAGGCGACGTTGTTGCCGGTGATGTCTGGTGAGGGCCTCCCTTACAACAGGCCTACAAGCCCTCAGTCCAGCCTCTCTCAGCCTATTTCGGACAGTCTGGGCACTGATGGAAGGATTGCGCGTTCCTGGTGTAACTCGGGCAGTTGTTGTTGCCATCCTGTACCTTTCCCGCAGGTGTGATGTTCAGATGTACCGATCCTGTGCAGGTGTTACACGTGGTCTCTCACTGTAAGGACGATCAGATGTCCGTCCTGTCTCCCAGTAGCGCTGTCTTAGGCGTCTCACGGTATGGATATTGCATTTTATTGCCCTGGCCACATCTGCAGTCCTCATGCCTCCTTGCAGCATGCCTAAGGTACGTTCACACAGATGAGCAGGGACCCAGGGAATCTTTCTTTTGGTGTTTTTCAGAGTCAGTAAAAAGGCCTCTTTAGTGTCCTAAGTTTTCATAACTGTGACCTTAATTGCCTACCATCTACAAGCTGTTAGTGTCTTGATGACCGTTCCACAGGTGCATGTTCATTCATTGTTTATGGTTCATTGAACAAGCATGGGAAACAGTGTTTAAACCCTTTACAATGAAGATCTGTGAAGTTATTTGGATTTTTACGAATTTTCTTTGAAAGACAGGGTCCTGAAAAAGGGACATTTCTTTTTTTGCTGAGTTATATCCGTCAGTAGTCAATTGACCAGGGTGGCAGAGCATGACAAGATGTGGAGGGAATTTTCAATCAAGACCTCTCACTGCATCCCAGCCTGTTTCAGGGTCATTCTTTAACCCAGCACAGACCTACTTATCACAGCCAGGCTTCCTCCATACGTATGATCAGTCCTATCACTGGTGATCTCTCTCTCTCTCTCTCTCTCTCTCTCTCTCTCTCTCTCTCTCTCTCTCTCCCTCTTGTTCTCTTGCTTTTTCTCTCTCTCTCTTTCTCTCTCTCTCCCTCTCGTTCTCTCGCTTTCTCTCAATTAAATTAAATTAAATTCAATGGGCTTTATTGGCATGGGAAACATGTGTTAACATTGCCAAAGCAAGTGAGGTAGATAATATACAAAAGTGAAATAAAAAATAAAAATTAACAGTAAACATTACACATTACACATACAGAAGTTTCAAAACAATAAAGACATTACAAATGTCATATTATATATATACAGTGTTGTAACAATGTACAAATGGTTAAAGTACACAGGGGAAAATAAATAAGCATAAATATGGATTGTATTTACAATGGTGTTTGTTCTTCACTGGTTGCCCTTTTCTTGTGGCAACAGGTCACAAATCTTGCTGCTGTGATGGCACACTGTGGAATTTCACCCAGTAGATATGGGAGTTTATCAAAATTGGATTTGTTTTCGAATTCTTTGTGGATCTGTGTGATCTGAGGGAAATATGTCTCTCTAATATGGTCATACATTGGGCAGGAGGTTAGGAAGTGCAGCTCAGTTTCCACCTCATTTTGTGGGCAGTGAGCACATAGCCTGTCTTCTCTTGAGAGCCATGTCTGCCTACGGCGGCCTTTCTCAATAGCAAGGCTATGCTCACTGAGTCTGTACATAGTCAAAGCTTTCCTTAAGTTTGGGTCAGTCACAGTGGTCAGGTATTCTGCCACTGTGTACTCTCTGTTTAGGGCCAAATAGCATTCTAGTTTGCTCTGTTTTTTTGTTAATTCTTTCCAATGTGTCAAGTAATTATCTTTTTGTTTTCTCATGATTTGGTTGGGTCTAATTGTGCTGTTGTCCTGGGGCTCTGTGGGGTGTGTTTGTGTTTGTGAACAGAGCCCTAGGACCAGCTTGCTTAGGGGACTCTTCTCCAGGTTCATCTCTCTGTAGGGGATGGCTTTGTTATGGAAGGTTTGGGAATCGCTTCCTTTTAGGTGGTTGTAGAATTTAACGTCCCTTTTCTGGATTTTGATAATTAGTGGGTATCGGCCTAATTCTGCTCTGCATGCATTATTTGGTGTTCTACGTTGTACACGGAGGATATTTTTGCAGAATTCTGCATGCAGAGTCTCAATTTGGTGTTTGTCCCATTTTGTGAACTCTTTGTTGGTGAGCGGACCCCAGACCTCACAACCATAAAGGGCAATGGGCTCTATGACTGATTCAAGTATTTTTAGCCAGATCCTAATTGGTATGTTGAAATTTATGTTCCTTTTGATGGCATAGAATGCCCTTCTTGCCTTGTCTCTCAGATCGTTCACAGCTTTGTGGAAGTTACCTGTGGCACTGATGTTTAGGGCGAGGTATGTATAGTTTTTTGTGTGCACTAGCGCAACAGTGTCTAGATGGAATTTGTGGTCCTGGCGACTGGACCTTTTTGGAACACCATTATTTTGGTCTAACTGAGATTTACTGTCAGGGCCCAGGTCTGACAGAATCTGTTCAGAAGATCTAGGTGCTGCTGTGGGCCCTCCTTGGTTGGTGACAGAAGCACCAGATCATCAGCAAACAGTAGACATTTGACATCGGATTCTAGTAGGGTGAGGCCAGGTGCTGCAGACTGTTCTAGTGCCCGCGCCAATTCGTTGATATATATGTTGAAGAGGGTGGGGCTTAAGCTGCATCCCTGTCTCACCCCACGACCCTGTGTGAAGAAATGTGTGTTTTTTGCCAATTTTAACCGCACACTTGTTGTTTGTGTACATGGATTGTATAATGTTGTATGTTTTACCCTCAACACCACTTTCCATCAATTTGAAAAGCAGACCCTCATGCCAAATTGAGTCGAAGGCTTTTTTGAAATCAACAAAGCATGAGAAGACTTTTGTAACGATCGTCGTAATCCTCGGACGAGGAGGAGAGGCGAGACCAATATGCAGAGTGGTTAGTGTCCATGATATTTTAATGAAAACAGACTGAACACTTAACATACAAAAACCAACAAACGTGACAAACCGCAAACAGTCCCGTGTGGTGCTAACACAGACACGCGATACAACCACCCACAACAACCACGTGAATCACAGGCTGCCTAAGTATGATTCTCAATCAGGGACAACGATTGACAGCTGTCTCTGATTGAGAATCATACCCGGCCGAACACAAACAACCCAACAAGAAAATAACACCTCGACAACGCACCCCAACTCACGCCCTGACCAACTAAATAAACACAAGAAAAAGGAAAAACAGGTCAGGAACGTGACAACTTTGCCTTTGTTTTGGTTTGTTTGGTTGTCAATTAGGGTGTGTAGGGTGAATACGTGGTCTGTTGTACGGTAATTTGGTAAAAAGCCAATTTGACATTTGCTCAGTATATTGTTTTCATTGAGGAAATGTACGAGTCTGCTGTTAATGATAATGCAGAGTATTTTCCCAAGGTTGCTGTTGACGCATATTCCACGGTAGGTATTGGGGTCAAATTTGTCTCCACTTTTGTGGATTGGGGTGATGAGTCCTTGGTTCCAAATATTGGGGAAGATGCCAGAGCTAAGGACGATGTTAAAGAGTTTTAGTATAGCCAATTGGAATTTGTTGGCTGTATATTTGATCATTTCATTAAGGATACCATCAACACCACAGGCCTCTTTGGGTTGGAGGGTTTTTATTTTGTCCTGTAACTCATTCAAGGTAATTGGAGATTCCAGTGGGTTCTGGTAGTCTTTAATAGTTGATTCTAGGATTTGTATTTGATCATGTAAATGTTTTTGCTCTTTATTCTTTGTTATAGAGCCAAAAAGATTGGAGAAGTGGTTTACCCATACATCTCCATTTTGGATAGATAATTCTTCGTGTTGTTGTTTGTTTAGTGTTTTCCAATTTTCCCAGAATTGGTTAGAGTCTATGGATTCTTCAATTACATTGAGCTGATTTTTGACGTGCTGTTCCTTCTTTTTCCGTAGTGTATTTCTGTATTGTTTTAGTGATTCACAATAGTGAAGGCGTAGACTCAGGTACTCTCTCTCTCTCTCTCTCTCTCTCTCTCTCTCTCTCTCTCTCTCTCTCTCTCTCTCTCCCTCTCTCTCTCTCTCTCTCTCTCTCTCTCTCTCTCTTGTTCTCTCGCTTTCTCTCTTTCTCTCTCTCTCTCTCTTTCTCTTTCTCTCTCTCGTTATCTCTCTAACTCTTACTCTCTTTCTCTCTCTCTCTCTCTCTTTCTCTCTCTCTCCCTCTCGTTCTCTCGCTTTTTCTCTTTCTCTCTCTCTCTCTCTTCTTTCTCACTCTGGCTTTCTCTCTCCCTCTTGTTCTCTCGCTTTCTCTCTCTCTCTCTCTTTCTCTCTCTCCCCCTCTCGTTCTCTCTCTAACTCTCTCTCTCTCTCTCGAACTCTTGTACTAAGTGATACAAAGGTAGATTCCAATGTTAACCAGTCAGATAACAGATAAACAAAATTAAATACTGACACAATTTCATTTTGAAAGTGTCACATATCACATCAGTAGGCTGCGTGTTCATTTGTGAGATGCGACAGTAGAAGCACAATGTCAATTTTACAGCAGAGTGTCGTAATGCATTCTAACCTTCACTGGAGGAATCGTGCCAATTCCAGATTGGATTCTGAGAGACAGGGCATTGTCGCTGACAGATACCGCGTTTTGTCTGGAACTGACTCTATTGTTGATGTCAACACACACAGATCTGAGGGAGACTCATCAGACAGTGTCCCCAGTCTCTAGACAAAACAAAGCTGTGTGTAGGACTAGTTGGAGAGTAACCTACCACACCGAAGAGGGAGTTTAAAACCAAAGGAACTTGTCCATTAACAATATGATGGAGAGAGTGCATTGCACTCACCACTATATTTAAATGGAGAGCCTATTTCTAGAAGAAGGTTTAAGTCAAGACATCACCATGAAAGGGTAATTATAGTGGGAGATGTTGTTTTCCTGTCAGTGTGTTTTTGCTGGAGAGAGAACATGGAGCGTGGTGAGAGGTTTATGATGGATCTATTTCCTCTGTATGAGAGGAGAGAGATAGAGAGAGGAAAGAGAGACATATGGAGAGAGATGAGAGAGAGACAGGGAGGGAGAGGAGAGAGACATAGGGAGAGAGAGGAGAGAAAGAGAAATAAGGAGGGAGAGAGCGAGCGAGAGCGAGATAAGGGGGGGTTGGTGGGGGAGGGGAGTTGAGACATCTCCAGATGTACAAGCCTATTGATCAGGACAAGCCCTCCAATCTTGGCTCTTTTTCTCGCTCTCTCCTCTTCTTCAATACTCTATCCCCCCTCTCTCTCACCATCTCGCTCTCTCCATCTTCTATCTCTTTCCCTCTCTCTTCTCTATTCCTGTCTTCATCTTCTCTATTCCCTCTCCACAGTGTTGGGGTGAATTAAAAATGGCTTCATATAATGTCAGAAGCGATTGCAGGGCCCCGATCGATACACTTTTAATCCCTTTCCTTTACCCTCTCTCTCTCTCTCTCTCTCTCTCTCTCTCTCTCTCTCTCTCTCTCTCTCTCTCTCTCTCTCTCTCTCTCTCTCTCTCTCTCTCACTCTCTCTTTCTCTCTGCCCTCAATCTGCAATTTTATTATTCGGGATAAATATGTTCTCTCTCATCTAAGAGTCCTCCAAGAACACTCTCCTCTCCTGCTGCTGACCATTTTGTCTGGCTAAACACTTTCTGTCACTATCTCTCTTTCTCTCATTTTCACTTCATTTCATCTTCTCTCCTCTCATCTGTTGAGTGCAATTTTGTTCTAGTCAGACATGCAACTCTTTTCCAGGAACCCATTGTACCCTGAAGCCCTAGCTCTTTGTGTATCTCTGCTATCTAGCCTCAACGCCACTGCCTCTAGTTATAGGAAATCCCAGTCAAGGATATGCTGTGTGTTTTTGGCTCTTAGTTTACTTGTTTACTTTAAACATCTAACTCTGAGCAATCATGTCTCTGGAGTCACTACCTGATTCTCTACTCCAACACTTAAACTCCCCCTGGCCTTTCTTTTTATTTAGAACTTTCAATAAATAAATATCATTTCCACCACGTAAGGATCAGTGGGGCTTTGGTGCTCACTCTCTCTGTCTCGCTGTCTCTCTGTCTCCTTCTCTGTCTGTCTCTCTCTCTCTCCACACACTCTCCATGCTGCAGAAGCTAATTCCACTCCGCTTACAAGGAGGTGAAAAACCCCCTTCGTTTTACTTAATGAAGATGCTTTCCAATGGTGATATTTTCTGACATTTCACTAAAGGTTGTGCCACATTATTCCTGTGCATGTTCTGATGAGGCTCATGGAGGATCGTGCCGAGGGAGAAGCCACTGATTAAATCCCAGTCTGAGGTGCCTCTGGCCCCTGAAGGTGTCCGGGCCAGTGACTGACTTCACTCGGATGGGTTGGACATGTGAGTGTTGGGGGAGGTAGACACCAGGTCTCCATCCCAAATGACACTCTATTCCCTATCTAGTGCGCAGGGCTCTGGTCAACCTAGTCATGGTGGATCGGCTCCAATTAATAGACCTATTAATAGACCTCTTCTTGATCTGCACCGGACACATCAATAGAAACATCTAAAGTGAGCCAGAGCCAATGCTGAATGAACCTGTCCCTCTTATTCTGATTACCTGGCTTTGATAGAGACATGATTAGAGCTAGCTACCTAACTACCATCCATGGCAGAGACACCAAGGCACTGGGGACTTTTTAGTGCCAGTACACACAATTTGACTGGCTGATTGGCAGTGTACCCCTTATCTTTGGATGAAGGCTCTGTGGCATTTTTGTACGGCACCAATGCACACGTACACACACACACACACTACTCTGCACGGCGACCAAGGGACATATTGGGTTGTGTCTAATCTGAAGTGGCACTGCACAGAGCATTTCTAATTAGAGTCAGGGTCAACTAATTATAGACCGAGCAGAAACCTTTAATTTCACATAAATGAGAGGGAGAGAGAGAGAGGGGGAAAGCAAGAGAGGGAGAGAGAGAAGGAGAGTGAGCGAGAGAGAGGAAGAGAGAAAAGGGGAAAGCAAGAGAGAGAGGGAGAGAGAGAGAGAGACAGAAGGAGAAAGGTAAACAATAGGAAGGGAATAAAGGAATCGAGAAGGATTCCTTTATTCCCTACTCCCCTCTTCCCTCCCATTCTCTCCCCTACTCCCCTCTTCCCTCCCTCTCATTTTCTCTTCCTCTGTCTCTTGGTGGCTCCTTGGCTTTGTTTGTGGCTGATCCAGGCTGGTATTTACAGGGCTGACGTCAGATGCGTGGCTGTGTCCCCTCTCTCTCATTAAGACAGACCTGGCTGCTCGGCTGAGACCTTCGCTGGAGCGCTCAGCAGTAATTGGTAATCAGAGAGGGACAGAGAAGAGTGACTTTTCACCAGGCCCCTGACCTCCCCAAGCTCATGGACACACACCGCCACACACACAGAGGGAACACATGAGGGAACACACATCAGTACAACTAGTATAAATACCCAGCAGCAGCCTCTGACTATAATGTGTTCAGATTGTTAACGATATCAGGATTCCTGTCTTCCCATGTTGTATGTATTATGTATTCTCTAATACACATACTGTATATACATACAGATTTGACAACTGTGATATCCTCACTCTCAATATTATATGGACAGGTTGGGACCTGTCAGTGTGAGATCAGGGCCCGTATTCACAAAGCGCCTCAGAGTAGGAGTGCTGTTCTAGGATCAGGTCCCAACCTGTCCATATAATCTTATTCATTATGATCTAAAAGGAGAAACTGATCCTAGATCAGCGCTCCCACTCTGAGAGGCTTTGTGGATAGGGGCCCAGATCACTGAATTCAAGTTACTCAGACCTTGCCAAGTTTGACAAGCTTTGTAGATAGAACTTCAATGTGTATTTGTGTTTGTATTCAGGGGCGCAGTTACAGGTGAAGGTCCGTCCGTCCATCCCTTAATCTGTCTGATTGGCTCTGAGTCAGAGAGGCTGTTTGCTGCTGAAATAACATAAAACAATCCCCCTCAGCAGATGGGCAGCAATCAACAGCAAAAGTATATATTCCCACAACCAGCAATTTCTCGCAATTATTTTTGGTGAGGGGCTTGGATGCGGAATGGGTGTGGTGGTTTGGGGGCAGTCAGAGAACCTTTCAACTTGATTTTCTCAGAGGCAATCTTCCCTAGCTCTCTCTGGATGAGGGTGGTCCTACTTTTTCTCTTTGCAACGGCTACCCACCCTCCTCTATCCTCCAGGCCTCATTACCAGGAGGAGAGGGAAGAGGACAGCTATCAGACAGACACGAAGGAAGTAGTGGGGGATGATCGTGGACAGAGAGTTTGGCATATACAGTCTCTATATGCATCGTAGGATGGAGTTGTCATTTAATCTGTTGAGTTTAGTGATGATTTGGAGTAAAATCTGTAAACAGGTTAAATGATCAGAGCAAGTGTTTGCGTGTGTGCGTGTGTGTGTGCGTGCGTGCGTGCGTGTGTGCGTGTTGAAATCTGTCAAATCATTTGACATCTTGTGGATATACTGTATCACTCACTCAGCTATTCTTTACATTTAAATATACACCCCCAACATCAAGAAAAACATCTTAAAAAATACTGGAGAAGCAAATATTTATTCAATATTAATACCAGGAGGTTAAGCTACCTGCTTTAAAGAAACGTGTCTCTGTTCAGATCACTTTGCCACTGGGAGAGTGGGTAATAAATAATTTACATACACTCTTCGTCTTCTCTGAGTCGACTTCCTCTTCGTCTGATCTCTATGGTGTGACTGTTCCAGTAAGGGCTCTAGTTTAGACTACTCCCTCAGACCCTGAGGTATCACACTACAGTAATGGGCTCTAGTTTAGACTACTCCCTCAGACCCTGAGGTATCACACTACAGTAAAGGGCTTTAGTGTTAGTCTACTACCTCAGACCCTGAGGTATCACACTACAGTAATGGGCTCTAGTTTAGACTACTGCCTCAGACCCTGAGGTATCACACTACAGTAAAAGGCTTTAGTGATAGTCTACTGACTCTACTCCCTAACACCCTTATGTATCACTCTACAGTAAAGGGCTCTAGTTTAGACTACTCGCTAGCACCCTGCGGTATCCCACTACACTACTTGAATAAAATGACTTTGTTTACCCCTCAACCTCCTAGGCATCATCCAATTCTGTTTTGCAGATGACTTAGAATGAAATCGTTATTAATAATGACTTTCCATCCTCTTCGAGTTTGTAGAGTAAAATAAGACGGGCAATGTTTTATCTTATATAGCTGATGTACTGTAATTATACTTGTGTGTATGGTCACTGAGCATTCTTCTACTATCACTACTATCACTACTACCACATGGCAAGCGGTACCAGAGTGCCAAGTCTAGGACAAAAAGGCTTCTCAACAGTTTTTACGCCCAAGCCATAAGACTCCTGAACAGGTAATCAAATGGCTACCCATACTATTTGCATTGTGTGCCCCCCCCAACCCCCTCCCAACCCCTCTTTTTACGCTGCTGCTACTCTCTGTTTATAATATATGCATAGTCACTTTAACTACACATTCATGTACATACTACCGTAATTGGGCCGACCAACCAGTGCTCCCGCACATTGGCTAACCGGGCTATCTGCATTGTGTCCCACCACCCGCCAACCTCTCTTTTTACGCTACTGCTACTCTGTTCATCATATATGCATAATCACTTTAACCATATCTACATATACATACTACCTCAATCAGCCTGACTAACCGGTGTCTGTATGTAGCCTCACTACTGTATTGTCACGCCCTGGCCTTAGTTATCTTTGTTTTCTTTATTATTTTAGTTAGGTCAGGGTGTGACATGGGGGATGTATGTGTTTTTGTCTAGTCTAGGGTGTTTGTATTGTATAGGGGGTTTTGTAGAGTTCATGGGGTTGTGTTCAGTGTAGGTGTTTAGGTAGGTCTATGGTTGCCTAGTTTGGTTCTCAATTAGAGACAGCTGTCTATTGTTGTCTCTGGGAGTCATATTTAGGCAGCCATAGGCATTAGGCAGGTTGTGGGTAATTGTCTATGTTTGACGTCAGTAGCTTGTGTCTGCACTTTCGTTTGTAGCTTCACGGTCGTTTGTTGTTTTGTATTAGTTTGTCAGTGTTCTTCATTTCGTCTTCGTTATAATTAAAAGAAGATGTATTTTTATCACGCTGCGCCTTGGTCCTCTCTTTCACCTCAAGACGATCGTGACAGAATTTTATTTTAATTATAACGAAGACGAAATGAAGAACACTGACAAACTAATACAAAACAACAAACGACCGTGAAGCTACAAACGAAAGTGCAGACACAAGCTACTAACGTCAAACATAGACAATTACCCACAACCTGCCTAATGCCTATGGCTCCATAAATTTGACTCCCAATCAGAGACAACAATAGACAGCTGTCTCTAATTGAGAACCAAACTAGGCAACCATAGACTTACCTAAACACCTACACTGAACACAACCCCATGAACTCTACAAAACCCCCTATACAATACAAACACCCAAGACTAGACAAAAACACATACATCCCCCATGTCACACCCTGACCTAACTAAAATAATAAAGAAAACAAAGATAACTAAGGCCAGGGCGTGACATGTATATAGCCTGTCCTTTTACTGTTGTTTTATTTATTTCTTTACCTACCTATTGTTCACCTAACACCTTTTTTTGCACTATTGGTTAGAGCTTGTAAGTAAGCATTTCACTGTGAGGTCTAC
Organism: Salvelinus fontinalis; assembly: GCF_029448725.1. NCBI lineage: Eukaryota > Metazoa > Chordata > Actinopteri > Salmoniformes > Salmonidae > Salvelinus > Salvelinus fontinalis. The sequence goes on along the minus strand of NC_074670.1, from coordinate 21,093,530 downwards.
ACCTGTTGTATTCGGCGCACGTGACAAATAAACTTTGATTTGATTTGATTCTCTGTAGCGGCACTGTAACAAAACCTGTAGGACTGTGTAGTGCTATAACAACCACTGCGTAAGGATGTGAGTAGGGATGCGTTTTAAAGTAACCTGACGTGGAGACATGCAGTGTTTCACAAGGTATCAACTGTTGTCCAAAGACAGTCACAGGAGACGGAGACGTAGGGTTGACCCTAAGGATACAAGGTGGTGGGATTTGTTGTGTTTGTCTGGTATACTGTATAATGTCTTAGCTTTCTCTATGAGAATGACACATCTTCAAGAGGTATTCAAAGTCTAATTTATACCTTACGCAACACAAGAATGCAAGTAACTCAAGTAAAGTCTTCAGCAATCCCCTCCTTTCCTCTTTATTTACCTTGCCTCTTTATTTACCCTTTCCTCTTTATTTACCTTGCCTCTTTATTTACCCTTTCCTCTTTATTTACCTTGCCTCTTTATTTACCTTTCCTCTTTATTTCCCTTTCCTCTTTATTTACCTTTCCTCTTTATTTACCTTTCCTCTTTATTTACCCTTTCCTCTTTATTTACCTTTCCTCTTTATTTCCCTTTCCTCTGCCTGCTTCCGTGACAGTGCTGTGTTCTGACAGTAGAGAGGTGCTGGAAAATAACACACAACTAAAAGCATCTGAAACAGCAAAACGCAATTAGAAGCCATTAAAACTTCACCATGACCTGCTGCTGTGGTGTTGTGCGTGTGTGTGTGTGTCTGCACGTGTGTGTGCGTGTGTGTGTTTGTACAGTGACTATCAGAGAGCGAGAGATAGATAGAGAGAGAGAGAGGAGGGGGAGAGACAGTAATATAGAGAGGCTGAGAACAGCACTAATTTGCTAATTTATCATGAAACGCATCACCAAATGTTGTGTATTGGGCTTGTGCTAATAGGAGTTGTATATTATCCAGGTGACCAGTGAGATGAGTCACATCTATTGATCAGCACTCTCAATAATCAGTCAGTGGAAAGCGACTGATTGTGACATATTAAGCTAATTATTTTGCCAATTATAGTGTAGTTGGATATGATTATTCAGTGCATGTGTTTCATATAAACATTTTGTTTAGAATTTATGAAGAATGGATAAAAACCAAACCAGACTTGCCAATTCTGCCAATTCTTCTACAAAGTTGTGTTTTTCTCCATGTATCAGTAACAGCAGGTGACCAGGTGTTTCCATGGAAATAAGGAGGAGGTATTGTCAGTGGTGTGAAATGATTCGGTGGACATCAGCCTATTGTGTTTTATACACTGCAGACAAAACTGGTTGAAACGACTTCATTATAACCAGGTTATAACCAGTTCTGGTTGGTTGTAGTTGATTGTGATTATGTCATTTCACTTTGCCCTCTGGGTAAGTTTTCAACCTTCATTTTCATTTGGACAATGGAGAGCCACCAGCCTATACACTGAGACACAGTAGAAGAGCTCGCCAACGTCGTTTGTGTCTTTAGTCATTGAGATGGCTTATATCTGAAGCATCTGATGATGTTATCACAGGTATGGACATATATCTGTGTCATGATCCAACATAAAAGGAAGGAACCTCTCTGAATCACTATTGGCAGTGAGCTGTGCAATCTAGCAACAATAACATGCACGTGCTAAAAGCAATCATTCCCACAATGCTCAGATGATGAGTAATGGAAAATGGTATTTATGAAATTGCTTATGACCCTTTGCTGTTTGTATTGAATGGTATTAATATGAGAGGGTAAAGTATCAGGCCTATAGATTACAGCTATGCCATGGGTAGGCAGGAATTGGGTTGGTATAGCATGGCATGAGGGCACTTGGCTGGCAGAAGCTGAAAAATGAAAAATATGTTGAAATGGCCCAGTGGTGTCCGTGTCAGGTTCAAGCCTCTTCTCTCTATCAGGAGAGAGAAAGAGTAAGATAGAGTCAGAGATTAACATACACATTATACATCAACTATTGTACGAAAGGGAAAGAGAAGACGTGTGCGTTTCAGTGGCTATCTCCCTCTTTGGTCGATGGATTGGCATGATGTCCCACCTTGTTTACAGTGCATTCGGAAAGTATTCAGACCCCTTGACTTTTTCCACATTTTGTTACGTTACAGCCTTATTCTAAAATTGATTACATACATTTTTTCCCTAATCAATCTACACACTATACCCAATAATGACAAAGCAAAAACAGGTTTTTAAAATTTTTTGCAAATGTATAAAAAAAAAACTGAAATATCACAGAGCATTTACTCAGTACTTTGTTGAAGCACATTTGGCAGAGATTACAGCCTCGAGTCTTCTGGGGTATGACACTACAAGCTTGGCACACCTGATTTGGGGAGTTTCTTTCTTTCTTCTCTGCAGATCCGCTCAAGCTCTGTCAGTTTGGATGGGGAGCGTCACTGCACAGCTATTTTCAGGTCTTTCCAGAGATGTTAGATTGGGTTCAAGTCTGCGCTCTGGCGGGGCCACTCAAAGGCATTCAGAGATTTACCCCGAAGCCACTCCTGCGTTGTCTTGGCTATGTGCTTAGGGTCGTTGTCCTGTTGGAAGGTGAACCTTCACCCCAGTCTGAGGTCCTGAGTGCTCTGGAGCAGGTTTTCATCAAGGATCTCTCTGTACTTTGCTCGGTTCATCTTTCCCTCGATCCTGACTAGTCTCACAGTCCCTGCCGCTGAAAAACATCCCCACAGCATTATGCTGCCACCACCATGCTTCATGTCCTCCAGATGTTACGCTTGGCATTCAAGCCAAAGAGTTCAATCTTGGTTTCATCAAACCAGAGAATCTTGTTTCTCATGGTTTGAAAGTCTTTCAGTGCCTTTTGGCAAACTCCAATCGGGCTGTTATGTACCTTTTACTGAGGAGTGGCTTCCGTCTAGCCACTCTACCATAAAGGCCTTATTGGTGGAGTGCTGCAGAGATGGTTGTCCTTCTGGAAGGTTCCCCCATCTCCATAGAGAAACTCTAGAGCTCTGTCAGAGTGACCATAAGGTTATTGGTCAACTCCCTGACCAAGGCCCTTCTCCCCCGACTGCTCAGTTTGGCCGGGCAGCGAGCTCTAGGAAGAGTCTTGGTGGTTCCAAACTTCTTACGAATGATGGAGGACACTGTGTTCTTCGGGACCTTCAATGCTACAGAAATGTTTTGGTACCCTTCTCCAGATCTGTGTGTAACGGCTGTCTTCGGGTGAAAGAGAGGAGGACCAAAATGCAGCGTGATGATAATCCATATTTTAATAGGCTACTTAAACAACGAACAAAAACAACAAACTGACAGAAAGAACCGAAAACGCTACAGTCCTGAACTAGTGAACACAGAACAGATGAACACACGAACAGGAACAATCACCCACAAAACACACTACAAAAACAGGATACCTAAATATGGTTCCCAATCAGAGATAATGACTAACACCTGCCTCTGATTGAGAACCATATCAGGCCAAACAAGAAACCCCACATAGAAACAGACAACATAGATAATACCCACCCAGCTCACGTCCTGACCAACTAAATAAAGACTAAACAAAGGAAATTAGGTCAGAAACGTGACACTGTGCCTCGACACAATCCTGTCTCTGAGCTCTACGGACAATTCCTTCGACCTCATGGCTTGATTGTTGCTCTGACATGCACTGTAAACTGTGGGACCTTATATAGACAGGCATGTGCCTTTCTAAATAATGTTCAAATAAATACATTTACCACAGGTGGACTCTAATCAAGTTGTAGAAACATCTCAAGCATGATCAATGGAAATAGGATGCACCTGAGCTCAATTTCGAGTCTCATATCAAAGGGTTTGAATACTTATGTAAATAAGGTGTTTCTGTTTTTATTTTTACTAAATTAGCAAAAATTTGTAAAAACCTATTTTGACTTTGTCATTATGGGGTGTTGTGTGTAGATTGATGAGGAAACAATAAGGCTGTAACGTAACAAAATGTGGAAAAAGTCAAGCGGTCTGAATACTTTCCGAATGCACTTGTAGATCTCTCTTTAATCGCACTGCTTTGTTATTCTAATGACAAAGATGACAGGTTATTTTCATGTTCTATTTTTGTGTGGTATTGTAACGTCCTGACCAGAGTTCTTATGTGTTTTGCTTGTTTAGTTTTGGTCAGGACGTGAGCTGGGTGGGAATTCTATGTTGTGTGTCTAGTTTGTCTGTTTCTGTGTTCAGCCTAATATGTTTCTCAATCAGAGACAGCTGTCAATCGTTGTCCCTGATTGAGAATCATATATAGGTGGCTTGTTTTGTGTTGGGGATTGTGGGTGGTTGTTTCCTGTCTTTGTGTTTTGTCTGCACCAGCTTGGACTGTGACGGTTAGTTTGTTTTGTCATTTTGTATAGTGTCTTGTTTTGTGTAAATTAAATCAATGAAAATTACCACGCTGCACATTGGTCCTCAGATCCTTCTCGCCTCTCCTCGTCTGAGGAGGAGGACGACTTAGACTGCCGTTACAGGTATCATTAAATCACTTTTTTATTTTCTCTTATCTCCTCCCTATTCCTCCATATTCTCCCCTTTATCTGTTGCACAGGTTGTGAGTCAGGACAGGATTGTTTGCAGTTCATAAATCAAATCAAATGTTATTGGTCACATACACATGGTTATCAGATGTTATTGTGAGTGTAGCGAAATGCTTATGCTTCTAGATCTGACAGTGCAGCAGTATCTAACAGGTAATATCTAACTATTCCACACCAAACCTAATATCTAACAAATTCCACAACAACACCTAAGACACAAAATCTAGTAAAGGAATGGGATAAGAATATACACTACCAGTTTTAGAACACCTACTCAAATAAGGAGGTTTCTTTATTTTTACTATTCTCTACATTGTAGAATAATAGTGAACACATTAAAACACACATTAAAACTGTGAAATAACACATATGAAATCATGTAGTAACCAAAAAAGTTAAGAAAATCAAAATAGATTTTAGATTCTTCAAATAGCCACCCTTTGCCTTGATGAGCTTTACACACACCTGGTATTCTCTCAACCAGCTTCACCTGGAATGCTTTTCCAACAGTCTTGAAGGAGTTTCCACATATGCTGAGCACTTGTTGGCTGCTTTTCCTTCATTCTGTGGTCGGGGGATTGTGGAGGCCAGGTCACCTGATGCAGCACTCCATCACTCTCCTTCTTGGTAAAACAGCCCTTACTATAAGGGCACAAGGCGAGACCCAAATGCAGACACAGGAGGCAGATAGTTGAGCTCTGATATTTATTATGACAAAAGGGGTAGGCAAAAGGCAGGTCGGGTGCAGGCGAGAGTTCATAAACCAGGTCAGAGTCCAACCCGTACCAGGCGATAGGCAGGCTCAAGGTCAGGGGTAGGCAGAGTGGTCAGGCAGGCGGGCTCAGAGTCAGGACAGTTAAGGGACAAAACCAGGAGGGTGAGAAAAGAGAGACTGTGAAAGTAGGAGCAGAGAAACAAAAACACTGGTTGACTTGACAAGACAAACTAGCACAGAGAGATAGGAAACACGGGGATAAATACACAGGGAAAAATAAGCGACACCTGGAGGGGGTGAAGACAATCACAAGGACAGGTGAAACAGATCAGGGTGTGACACTTGCACAGCCTATAGGTGTGTTGGGTCATTGTCCTGTTGAAAAACAAATGAAAGTCGAACTAAGCCCAAACCAGATGGGATGGCGTATCGCTGCAGAATGCAGTGGTAGCAATGCTGGTTAAGTGTGCCTTGAATTCTAAATAAATCACAGACAGTGTCACCAGCAAAGCACCATCACACCTCCTCCTCCATGCTTTACCGTGGTAAATACACATGCGGAGATCATCCGTTCACCCACACCGCGTCTCACAAAGACACTGCGGTTGGAACCAAAAATCTCCAATTTGGACTCCACACCAAAGGACACATTTCTAATGTCTAATGTGCATTGCTCGGGTTCTTGGCCCAAGCAAGTCTCTTCTTCTTATTGGTGTCCTTTTTCGTAGTGGTTTCTTTGCAGCAATTCGACCATGAAGGCCTGATTCACACGGTCTCCTCTGAACAGTTGATGTTGAGATGTGTCTGTTACTTGAACTATGTGAAGCATTTATTTGGGCTGCAATTGCTGAGACTGGTAACTCTAATGAACTTATCCTCTGCAGCAGAGGTAACTCTGGGTCTTCCATTCCTGTGGCGGTCCTCATGAGAGCCAGTTCATCATAGCGCTTGATGGTTTTTACGACTGCACTTGAAGAAACTTTCAAAGTTCTTTAAATTGTCCGTATTTACAGACCTTCATGTCTTAAAGTAATGATGGACTGTTGTTTATCTTTACTTATTTGAGCTGTCCATAATATGGACTTCACCTTTACCAAATAGGACTATCTTCTGTATACCCCTCTACCTTGTCACAACACAACTGATTGGATCAAATGCATTAAGAAGGAAAGACATTCCACAAATTTACTTTTAACAAGGCACAGCTGTTAATTGAAATTAATTCCAGGTGACTACATCATGAAGTTGGTTGAGAGAATGCCAAGATTGTGCAAAGCTGCCATCATGACAAAGGTGGCTATTTGAAGAATCTCAAATAATAAAATATATTTGTCACGACTCCTACCGAAGGTGGCTCCCCTTCCTGTTCGGGTGGCGCTCGGCGGTCGTCGTCACCGGTCTACTAGCTGCCACTGATTTTTTCCTCCCCCTCCTTGTCTGTTTATTAGTTACACCTGTTTGTAATTAGGTTTATTAGTTGGGCTTTATTACCCAGCCGGCCCGCCTGCTGGGTGTGCGGGATTGTTTGATGTGTACTGGTGTACACGCTGTAAGTCACGGTTGATCGTCTATGTTGGTTATTTTCGGAACTGTTTAGTTCCCCTGTGTTTTGGGGCATTTGTTTAAGTGGCGTCGTTTTTCACCTATGTGGTGATTAAAGTATACGCTACTCTGAACTCTCTGTCTCCTGCGTTTGACTTCTCCCTCCACTACACCCCGGGCATTACAATATTTTGATTTGTTGAACACTTTTTTGGTTACTATTTGATTCCATATGTGTTATTTCATAGTTTTGATGTCTTCACTATTATTCTACAATGTAGAAAATAATAAAAATAAAGAAAAACCCTTGAATGAGTAGCTGTTCTAAAACTTTTGAACGGTAGTGTATAAATATAAAATATATGGAGGAGCAGTGACAGAGCGGCTAAGATGCAATAGATAGTATAGAATAGAAAGTGTAGGATACAGTATACAGTATATACATTTGAGATAATTAATTTGAGATAGGTAAACATTCTTAAAGTGGCATTATTAAAGTGACATTATCAGTGACTAGTGTTCCATTTATTAAAGTGACCAATGATATCAAGTCTGTAGGTAGGCCTCTCTGTGCTAGTGATGGCTGTTTAACAATCTGATGGCCTTGAGATAGAAGTTGTTTTTCAATCTCTTTGTCCCAGCTTTGATGCACCTGTACTGACCTCGCCTTCTGGATGATAGCGGGATGAACAAGCAGTAGCTCGGGTGGTTGTTGTCCTTGATTATCTTTTTTGCCTTCCTGTGACATCGGGTGTTGTAGGTGTCCTGGAGGGCAGGTAGTTTGCCCCCGGTGATGCGTTGTGCAGACCTCACTACCCTCTGGAGAGCCTTACGGTTTTGGGCGGTGCAGTTGCCGTACCAGGCGTCGATACAGCCCGATAGGATGCTCTCGATTGTGCACCTGTAAAGTTTAGTGAGGGTTTTCGGTGACAAGCTACATTTTTTCAGACTCCTGAGGTTAAAGAGGCGCTCCTGCGCCTTCTTCACCACACTGTCTGTGTGCGTGGACAATTTCAGTTTGTCAGTGATGTGTACACCGAGGAACTTAAAACTTTCCACCTTCTCCACTGCTGTCCCATCGATGTGGATAGGGGGTGTTCCCTTTGCAGTTTCCTGAAGTCCACGATCATCTCTTTTGTTTTGCTGACATTGAGTGAGAGGTTATTTTCCTAACACCACACCCCGAGGGCCCTCACCTCCTCCCTGTAGAATGTCTCGTCATTGTTGGTAATCAAGCCTACTACTGTTGTGTCATCTGCAAACTTGATGATTGAGTTGGAGGTGTGCATGGCCACGCAGTCGTGGGTGAACAGGGAGTACAGGAGGGGGCTGAGAACGCACCCTTGTGGGGCCCTAGTGTTGAGGATCAGCGGAGTAGAGATGTTGTTTCCTACCTTCACCACCTGGGGGCGGCCCGTCAGGAAGTTCAGGGCCCAGTTGCACAGGGCGGGGTCAAGACCCAGGGACTCGAGCTTAATGATGAGTTTGGAGGGTACTATGGTGTTGAATGCTGAGCGGTAGTCAATGAACAGCATTCTTACATAGGTATTCCTCTTGTCCAGATGGGATAAGGCAGTGTGATGGCGATTGCATCGTCTGTGGACCTATTGGGGCGGTAAGCAAATTGAAGTGGGTCTAGGGTAACAGGTGGGGTGGATGTGATATGATCCTTGACTAGTCTCTCATTGTAACGTCTCTCCTCGGAAGGCGTGGACCAAAACGCAGCATGGTAAGTGTTCATGATTCTTTATTACTCAAGAACACTCAAACAAAATAACTAAGTGAAAAAACGAAACAGTTCTGTCAGGTGCAGACACTAAACAGAAAATAACTACCCACAAAACACAGGTGGGAAAAAAGGCTGCCTAAGTATGATTCCCAATCAGAGACAACGATAGACAGCTGCCTCTGATTGGGAACCACACTCGGCCAAAAACAAAGAAATAGAAAACATAGAAATAAAGAAACTTGAATGCCCACCCTAGTCACACCCTGGCCTAACCAAAATAGAAAATAAAAGCCTCTCTATGGCCAGGGCATGACACTCACAGCACTTCATGATGACAGAAGCGAGTGCTATGGGGCGATAGTCATTTAGTTCAGTTACCTTGGCTTTCTTGGGAACAGGAACAATGGTGGCCATCTGCTATACAGCAGACTTGGGTAGGGATTGATTGAATATGTCCGTAAACACACCAGCCAGCTGGTCTGCGCATGCTCTGAGAACGCGGCTAAGGATGCCGTCTAGGCGGGCAGCATTGCGAGGGTTAACACGTTTACATATTTTTCTCACTTTGGTAGCGGGCCGTGTCGGTGGCACTGTATTGTCCTCAAAGCGCGCAAAGAAGTTGTTTAGTTTGTCTGGAAGCAAGATGCCGATGCCCGCAACGGGGCTGGTTTTCTTTTTGTAGCCTGTGATTGTCTGTAGTCCCTGCCACATACGTCTTGTGTTTGAGCCGTTGAATTGCAACTCCACTTTGTCTCTATACTGACACTTTGCTTGTTTGATTGCCTTACATAGGGAATAACTACACTGTTTGTATTCGGCCATATTCCCAGTTGCCTTGCCATGATTAAATGTGGTGGTACATGCTTTCAGTTTTGCGCGAATGCTGCCATCAATCCACGGTTTCTGGTTAGGGAAGGTTTTAATAGTCACAGTGGGTACAACATCTCCTATACACTTCCTTAAAAACTTGCTCACTGAGCCAGCGTATACGTCAATGCTGTTCTCTGAGGCTACCCGGAACATATCCCAGTCCACGTGATCGAAGCAATCTTGAAGCGTGGAATCCAATTGGTCAGACCAGCGTTGGATAGACCTAATTATGGACACTTCTTGTTTCTTGTTTTAGTTTCTGCCTACAGGAGGGGAGCAACAAGATGAGTCATGGTCAGATTTGCCAGAAGGAGGACAGGGGAGGGCCTTGTATGCATCGCGGAAGTTAGAGTAGCAATGGTCAAGCGTGTTTTGCTCGCTCGTTTGCATAAAGTCTTGTGAAGTTCCTTGATGGCAGTCTTGGTATCCGTTTGCGGGTGGATATACACAGCTGTGACGATAACCAAGGAAAGTTCTCTTGTCAGATAATACGGTCGGCATTTGATTGTGAGGAATTCTAGGTCAGGTCAACAAAAGGACTTAAATTCCTGTATGTTGTTGTGATTACACCATGAGTCGTTAATCATGAAACATTCATCCCCGCCCTTCTTCTTACCGGAGAGATGTTTATTCCTCTCGGCGCGATGCACTGAAAATGATGTTGGCTGTACTGACTCCAACAGCATGTCCCAAGCTAGCCATGTTTCCATGAAACAGAGTATGTTACAATCCCGGTGTAACGATGTTCATCTGAGGAAGAAGGATTAGACCAAAGCGCAGCGTGGTACGTGTTCATGATGTTTATTATAACCTGAACACTGAAACAAAAAACAAAAGTGGAACAAAACGCAACAGTTCTGTCAGGTACTCACACAAAACAGAAAACAACTACCCACAAAACCAACATGGAAAATGGCAACCTAAATAGGCTCCCCAATCAGAGACAACGAGAAACAGCTGTCTCTGATTGGGAACCAATTCAGGCCACCAGAAACCTACAATCCCCTAGACCACACCAAATCCCCATAGATAGACTGTAACGGCTGTCAATGTCGTTCTCCTCCTCAGACGAGGAGGAGCATGGATCGGACCAAGATGCGGAGTAGGAGGTATTCATGATTTTAATGGCAAACCAACAAACACTACAAATTAACAAAACAACAAACGTGACTAACCTGCAACAGTCCTGTGTGGCCCAAACGCTAACACAGGAAACAAACAACCACAAAACACCAGTGAAACCCTGGCTGCCTTAGTATGACTCTCAATCAGAGACAAACGATACACACCTGTCTCTAATTGAGAATCATACCAGGCCGAACACAAAACCCCACATAGAAATAGAAAACATAGACTGCCCACCCAACACTCACGCCCTGACCAATAAAGACATATAAAACAAGAGAAAACATGTCAGGAACGTGACATAGACAAAACCCCTAGACAAGACAAAAACCCATAGACAAATACAAAAACTAAACAAACCACACTTGTCACACCCTGACCTAACCAAAAAATAAAGAAAACAAATATAACTAAAGTCAGGGCGTGACATCCGGATATCTCTTTGGAAAGCAACTCTTGCCCTGATTTCTTTAGCTTTGGGATTGGACATTAGCGAGTAATATACTCGGAAGCGGTGGGTGGTGTGCGCACATCCGAAGCCTCACTTGACGACCACTCGGGCATCCTCTCCTCCGGCGGCGTTGTTTTGGGTCGGCTTCTGGAATCAGTTCAAATGCCCTGGGAGGTGCAGACAAAGGATCCGCTTTGGGAAAGTCGTATTCCTGGTCGTAGTGCTGGTTGTGCTGGTAGGTTGACGTCTCTCTGATATCCAATAGTTCTTCCCGGCTGTATGTAATAACACTTAACGTTTTATGGGCTAACAATGTAAGAAAAATTACGTAAAAAAACAAATACTGCACAGTTTCCTGAGGACTAGAAGCGAAACTGCCATCTCTATCGGCGCCATCTGTTTGTGTTTTTGATGACATGGGAGTTGCACTTCATGTGTGTTAATCGGTTTGTGTCATTAGGTAGTTGTGTGTAGTGTTGTGTGTATTTTGCTGTTTGTGTGTTATGTTGTATATTATTTCCTTAGGCAGATTAGGTGAATAGTGAATTTCCTCTTGATATGGAAGACAGGCCGTAATTAAGGAGAGAGGAGTGAGGCAAAGAGCCACTGGTCTGATGCACACACACACACACACACACACACACACACACACACACACACACACACACACACACACACACACACACACACACACACACACACACACACACACACACACACACACACACACACACACACACACACACACACACACACACACACACACACAAACCACACCACATGGTACACACATGACACACACACAGTGGTGGCAAAAGTACCCAATTGTCATACTTGAGTAAAAGTCAAGATACCTTAATAGAAAATGACACAAGTAGGCCATTATTGTAAATAAGAATGTGTTCGTAACTGGCGTGCCTAGTTAAATAAAGGTTAAAAAATATTTTATAATAATAATTAAATGAATACTTTTGGGAGTAAGGGATTTAAAAAAACGTTTCTTTAGGAATGTAGTGGAGTAAAAGGAAAAGTAGTCAAAAATATAAATAAAGTACAGACACCACAAAAAACGACTTAATTAGTACTTAAATTAAGTACTTTACACCACTGCACACACACACACACACACTCACACCCGGAGGGTTAGGGCCTCTGCAGCTCCTCATGGGTGAGAGTGGTGGGGTTTGTTACCAGATCACAGGGCTGTCATTGACTATTTATTTTAGTCCCCCACAATCCAACTTTTATGCTGCGCGCTGGTGAGTGGGGAATCAAAGATTCCTTTCATTTCGTCAGCACTCAGTGGCCTCAGATCACGTTTTTCCCATCTCGACGCAGCTCTCGCCCTGTGCGCCCCTGCGCTGTGTCAGCGTTGGGGCAGGGATGCGCTCCGTCGCCGTGGTAAATTGTACGCTTTGTACTTCACTGACAGAGGGAGAAATAGCAGTGATTTCCGTCTGATAGCCCGGGGGTTGTTGCATCCCTCATTTACTCTCTCTCCGATCTACCGGAATATGAGACTGAGGCACTGTTTACACAGCAAGCATAAACAGCGTCATATAGTTGATGCATGCAGGCAATGAGCTAGATTCCATCCCAACTTGTTGAACTTTTACTGACCTAAATGTCCTGAAATTAAACACGTATTATTACAGTTTTTAAAATATTGCACAAGATAATTATCGTTTCATCCACATAACTTTCTGTGTCACTCCCATTACACTTTTCCTATATGGCACTCCCAGAGGCTTAACATTTTGTCACGCACCATCCTCGTATTGTTTTTCCATTTGATCAATTAAAGCTCAAATAAATCCTCACACACCGTTTTGCATAGAAGTTGAATACAGTGGTATGGATGAAATAATCCATTAATTGATTAATTCGCCACTAAAGCGACAATAAGACATGCGTAAAGTCCACCCTGCCCCGGCCCCTGTTCCCCATGCTACAGGTCTCCCCACCTCACCTCGACTTGGAGATCCACCGGGCGCTGGGTCGGGTCCATCCATCGGTCGTTGTGCAGGTCCCCTGTTGCTTTAAGCAGTGTGTTTTTTCGACCAACAGGAGGCGTGTCTTCCCCACGGCCGGAGCGGAGCGCAGCAAGACGCGAGTCTGAAGGAACCGATCTGGCTCGTCTCTCTATCGGAACAAATCAACTACTTTCTCAGCTCATTCTATTCGAAGGTAAGCGTCGCATCCTTTTTTATATTTTTATGATTGTCTTTCCGTTATTTGTGTAATTTAGCAGCTTGTACTCCCCTCTGCTTGGGCGTGTAAGGTTTGAATGCCTAGTCTGTTGGATTTTACAGGTGAGACAGAAGTGAGAGAATTAGGCTATCCACCTCGTCTCTTTCATCGAAGAAATGACACAAAACGTGACGATTATACATCGCACTAAGCCTCCCGATCTACACAGGTTCATTTACACTAGCCTACTTGAAGTTGAATGCTGCATTTATATTTTGGGAATGCGGCGCGTCGTGTCAATGTGCGCTCTGCGCACCTCTGCCAGTGGAAACAATGAAAATGTCTTAAAAGGTTACGACTTGTTAGTTAATAGGACAAAACCCTGTAGATACTTGTATGTCTTCCTTCGACTCCTATTTAAAATGCGTGTCCCCTCTCGAGTCCCTCCTCTCGTTGCTGATGCATACAATGTCGTGGGGTTGAAAATACATTATGGGGTCATTAAATGTATGCCGTACAAATCGTGGCTGACAGTGGCGTTGAAGTTATCCGCTTTATGAATGATCCATAGATAATGTGTAATCAGGCTGGGTGGAAAGGAACCGACTGGCTGCGCATGTAAATTCCACAGCTGATGAGCACATAACCCGCGCGCACCACAGCCTTAAATCAAGTTCATGATCAGATGGTAGATGGTTAATTGCACAGTGCCATAAAACAGCACCGATGATGCCCAAAGTGCTATTTGGAAAGCTCTTACAATGTAACCAGAAAAGGCTGATCGTTAAACTGGGATATGTATAAAAATCTCTGCAGAAATAGTTTGAGTTTACAAATGGCATCCGTGCCAACTGATTCGCTCATTGCGCGCGATTGGCTTTATGTGTATAACGTTTTAAAGCATTTGACTTAGCCTACTAAAGTTAAAGTATGACATTGACAATGTTTTCATTTAGTAATGGCAGAAGAAAAAAAGACAAAACATTTCAGTGTAATTGTATTTATCTTCGTGGATCCCATGCGTAATTTCCTCATCCTCGGTCAGCTGAATGGTATTCTCAAACCAGATGGAAAAATATATATATTGGAACGGGTTAGTTTAAAGAGAAACGAGGCGTATATTATTTCTTTATAAACAAGTCAACAGTTAAAAGTCACTGCATTTATCCTCAAAAATACCACAGAAGCATTTATCCATATCTGTCACCCCATTTAATGTAAATTGTATGACACCTATAGGCGCACTATAGGTTAATTATATTTGAATCACCATAAATCCCTGTCGACCGTTGTCTTTTCACTGGGTCATCTCGGCATATTTGTATTATTTATTATTGAGGCAGAGTGAAAAGACACTTTCTTACCCATATATGGACATGGAACGGCACTCGGGGTTTAAGCCAACATTTAAATGCCTAGCTATATGTGCAAGTTACACAAGGAATTACAAGAGACATCATATGGCTTTACATAAGAGAATGAATCCGATCACACCAGTCTTTGAAAAACAGATTATGCGGTCGGTTTGTCAAACGGAGAAAGAAAGGAGTTATTAAGTAGGCCTTTGTCTTACTTTCAGTCAAGCTGATTGAGTCAATTTGCATGACGTGAAAATATTATTGACGCCATTAGAGGCTACACAATCGAAAATCCACCCGGGTTCTCGTGCAGCAGTTTCAAACACGGACTGCAATAAAGGTGCTTCACAGCCCCTCGTATATTTCTCGGGCGGCTTGAAACGCAGACGCAAGCAGCTCTCCTGTTCGGAAATACTTGTCGAATGCTCTCGGGAGCTGTTCATTAAATGACGACAGAGGCTATACGCAACTCTGAATTTTCAAAGTGAAAAAATAGAGACAAAGAAACAATAATTGTATCCTCAACCAAACACTGGTTGGGCTGTATGTAAAGTTAGGTCTAATTCGAGTAGTGTTCGTTGGTCACCGCGACGCTGTCCATGGTGCTAAAATCCACAACTACACCTGGCGTGGGTTTAGTGAAAGGAACACAAAGATATTGCATCTACTGTATAGATCTAATGACACAAATAATATGCTAATGATTAATATCTATATAATTAATACATATACATGAATGTAACAGTATTTTGTTTTTAGAGATAAACATGACATCCAAGTGTAATGTATCTTTAATAACTGTTGCCCGTACTTTTGGACTGTGTGTAGAATTGGCTAGTACTGTCCGTTTCCAACGTGATGTCGTATCCTTTATGGTCCTGGAGTTTAGATTGTATGACAAATCCAATGTTAAAGTGGTTTTAGGTCTTATCTATATCTTAACGACTCTGCTTAACGACTTAACGACTCAAGACAATATAATTGTCATCTGTAATCATATTCCTAGACTTAGGCCTATGAAACTGGCCTATGAAATTTGAAGTTAATTGATGACAAAAATCATGGCATTCTAATTGTATAACTTCACAAGTAATTGAACAACAAGCCTACTTTGATATTGGCTGGATAACGTTTGAATTACATGAGCTGAGAATACATTTATTTCACAACTTCGAATATACATTTTTAAAGGAAAGTTCTACAATGCTATAATCCTCAACGCATGTTATTGACAATTGTCTAACAGTACACTACTAGAAAAAAGGTTCAGAATAGAACCAAAAAGTGTTATATTTCTTGCTTCATAAATGGCACCCCTAAAGATTATATTTAGAACCATTTTATAGGGTTCTATTATCAGAACCCTAGGGGTTCTTCTTCACTGAACCACAATTGGTTCCATATAGGGTTCTAAATGGAACTAATTTCGTTTCTATATAGAACCTTTAGGGGTGCCATATATGATGCAAGCATAGAACCCTTTTTGGTTCTATCCAGAACCTTTTTTTCTAAGAGTGTATAATGCCAAAACTAGCAAAACTAGAAAATCGAAAAGCAAGTCTTTCTCAGTGACAGCATAACTCTGTGAAAAAATGATTAGCTCAGCAATAGGCTATTCATCAAAATTGGACTTGTGACAGTATTGGTTCACAAACCTCTCACACGACTCCAAGGCTGAGCAATTCCGATCTAGAGAGGCAATCTTTTTAACATCAAAGATTGATTTTACAACCGCTCGGGCATGGCACCAGTCCACTGGCAGCAGCCACGGCCAATGAATGAACCGAGCAAAACCGTGAATAACATAGAGAGAGTACCGGGTGCCAGCATGAGACACCCGGGGAAAGAAGGCCATTTCGATGTCAGATATGGATCGTATGCGATGTGTGTTCGGTAGCACCTGCGAAATATACCCAGTCTTTCCTCTCTCGCGCTCACACTAATCTTGGCTCGACGTCAGATGCTGTGCGGCAGTGCAGCAGAATGCTAGCTTCAGACAGCTGAGACTGCCTGGAATGTTTAGGCTCGCTAGCCTGCTGCATTTCTGCCAGCGATCGTCTCTTGAGACGGGATTCTGACTGGGCAACTCAAAACCCCATTTTTACTATTTTCATGTCCATCTCTCTTTCAGACCGCCCGTGAATGGATTTCTCCCGGATTTGCCCAGACTAACATGGATGCCCCACCGTTAGCTGAGTGGGAAGGTTGTTTCTTGGCGCAGTGAGCTGGACACGCAGAGCTTGCTAATGGATCTGGGGAAACGAATGATACCTTCTCCCTGACTGACCATGCCGTGATCTTGCGCGTGGGCCGTCACCCTGCTTAACGTCAAAATAAACATTTCGGGGGAATCTACCGATCCAGGGAATAAATAGTGGCATCACACAGACACCATGAAGATTACCTCCCCGCTCATAAGTAAAGCGAGATTCAGGTGCACCGTCAGGCTTCTACTGCTGCTATTACTATGTGTGGGATATTCTCGCGGGATGCCACACGTTTTAAGATTTGGTAAGCTTGTTATTTTCCTTCTCTGTTAAACATTCTTACTGTTTTGATGTAGTAGCCTAGCTATTTCCTAACTCTGTAACTGTTGCCATTTCATGGCTGGGCGTCATAGTTTTCTTGTATACTTCCTAGTAGACGTGTTGCCGTGACCCCACGAGTCCTCTTGTCCCAGACTTTTTAGAGTGAGCTCGTGCGCCCCCGAGCCACATCCCCGCAATGACTGCTCCCCCTATGCACGGTGTTGTTTATCACAGCTGTCTAGGGACATTATCTTATCTATTGTGTCCTCGAAATCTTTATGCATGACATAATTTCCATGCAGAATGATCCGACAGCAGACTAGTACAACTGCAGTTCATATAGAAACATATATAGCCTACAATTATCCTCGCATAGCTGGATTTGATCATCATTTGTGGACCTTGTTTCAAATTTGCGATGGAGGAAAAGCAACATTTCCAAATAGCAGTGTCCGATTATGTCTTCATGCCAAAGTGCCGGGTTGTTGGTGAATCATTTATGTTGGAGAATAAATTATGGGTGGAACTTGTTGCCATGGTGCTGATATTTCTAAGTTTGCATAATAAACCTAGTGTGTGTGTGTGTGAGAGAGAGAATGAGAATCTAAGAGAGAGAACATGCAGTCAGAAAGCTTGCAACAGTTGGCAACAATGTGGCGCCTATGTTGATCATTACCTCACATTAGTGTTAGTTACATAGATATTTGGATCATATAGGCCTATTCATGGCCGACATCAACACAAGACCCATTCTTGTTATAGACACAATCAAAAAAGGGATGAATCCTGATTGAAGAAATGCGCGCGAAACTCAGGTTTAGCGCCAAATCCCCCATCCATTGACACGTCCATTTCTCGAAGTATGATTTGGCCGATTATGAACAGAAAGAACCCTAACCAACCAAGCCATGTAGTTGAATATGAGTGCAGTGCTCTCAATGCCTACGCAACCATTGAACACAGCAAGCAATGATGGTGACAGCCAGCAGCGTGACGCAAAGGATACATGCGTGTGTTTGATCTTGCCTTTCATTGTTCGCTGTGAGTCCTGACACGTTACTATTAGCAACCATTTAAAGGAATGGATTGTTCTAACTGAGCACATCTCTTCCAATGTCGACTCCAAATCAAGACTCTGTATAGGCCTATAGAAAAAACATAGGGTAGGCTATCAGTGTATCGTATTGCACATGTATATAGGCTACCTTCTGCACCTGCGTAGCCCTCAGGGGCAAGGCCTTCACTGTTCTGAAGAACGCACGTGTAAAAGGGTAGGAAATGTGATCAGCAGTTTTCAGGGGGCACTGTCTTGCAAAAGTATTCTCCCCCTTGGAAATGTTCCTATTTTGTTGCACTGTAACTGTAGCCTGTCAGTTTTTCAGAAACACACACACACACACACACACACACACACACACACACACACACACACACACACACACACACACACACACACACACACACACACACACCGGAGGCCCTGATTGAAATGCACACAGCATCCGCACAAGCTGCCACTATGGCAACAAGCTGGGCCTCTGCTGCTACCACGCGTCAATCTGACAGCGCTGTCTCACTAACAGTAGAATGGGGAGAGTTGTCGGGAAGCATTAAGTCCTCCATGTCGTCTGTGCTTCAACCACACTCTCCCCTCCTCCCCCCTGGTAATCCATCTCTGTGTGTGCCCCCGGATAATCTTTCTGTCTGAAGATACGCTTTCTATACACTTACACTTGTGCTCACAAAGTTATAATCTTCAAACTACCCTTTATATGCCTCGCTAGGACGGCCACGGTGGCTATACGTTGCAGGCCCAGAGGGAAAGTTTCAGCACCACTGACAGCGGAAAGCGCCTCCTCACGCCTGTGTATGAACACTGCTTTATTATACTGCAGCAGAAACACACGATTAGTGGAAGGCTTGTTAAAGGAGAAAAGGAGCAGCTTTCTTTTGGCTGCAGTTGTGAAACAATCTCCCTTCTCTGTTTAAAGACGTGTTATCCTGCTTTACACGTCGTTAGGGTTATAGGACAGAGTTATCCTTTTTGAGGACGCAACGCAGTATACAGCTAACGTCAGCAACGCAGTATACAGCTACCGTCAGCGGAGGCTGCTGAGGGGAGGACGGCTCATAATAATGGCCGGAATGGAGTAAATGGAATGGAAAGACATGTAAGACCATTTGGAGAAGAATAGTAACATTCAATGTTTATGTTAATAATACTAATTATGTGCTTCTATTATACTGTAATATATACAGGACCAGTCAAAAGTTGACACACCTACTCATTCAAGGGTTTTTCTTTATTTTTACTATTTTCTACATTGTAGAATTATAGTGAAGACATCAACACTATGAAATAACACATATGGAATCATGTAGTGACCAAAAAAGTGTTAAATAAATCAAACTATATTTTATATTTTATATTCTTTAAAGTAGCCACCCGTTGCTTTGATGACAGCTTTGCACACTCTTGGCATTCTCTCAACCAGCTTCATGAGGAATGCTTTTCCAACAGCCTTGAAGGAGTTCCCTCATATGCTGAGCACTTGTTGGCTGCTTTTCCTTTACTCTGCGGTCCAACTCATCCCAAACCATCTCCATTGTGTTGAGATCGGGTGATTGTGGAGGCCAGGTCATCTGAAACAGCACTCCATCACTCTCCTTCTTGGTCACATAGCCATTACACAGCCTGGAGGTGTGTTGTGGGTCATTGTCCTGTTGAAAAACAAGTGATAGTCCCATTAAGTGCAAACCAGATGAGATGGCATATCGCTGCAGAATGCTGTGGTAGGCATACCGGTTAAGTGTTCCTTCAATTCTAAATAAATCACAGACAGTGTCACCAGCAAAGCACCCCCACACCATCACACCTCTTCCTCCTTGCTTCACAGTGGGAACCACACATGCGGAGAGCATCCATTCACCTACTCTGTGTCTCACAAAGACACAGCAGTTGGAACCAAAAACCTCACATTTGGACTCATCAGACCAAAGGACAGATTTCCACCAGTCTAATGTCCTTTGCTCGTGTTTCTTGGCCCAAGCAAGTATCTTATTATTGGTGCCCTTTAGTAGTGGTTTCTTTGCAGCAATTCAACCATGAAGGCCTGATTCACACAGTCTCCTCTGAACAGTTAATGTTGAGATGTGTCTGTTACTTGAACTCTGTGAAGTATTTATTTAGACTGCAATCTGAGGTGCAGTTAACTCTAATGAACTTATCCTCTGCAGCAGAGGTAGCTCTGGGTCTTCCTTTCCTGTGGCGGTCCTCATGAGAGCCAGTTTCACCATATTGCTTGATGGTTTTTGTGACTACACTTGAAGAAACTTTCAAAGTTCTTGAAATTTTCTGCATTGACTGACCTTCATGTCTTAATGTGGTGATAGACTGTCATTTGTCTTTTCTTAGTTGAGCTGTTCTTGCCATGATATGGACTTGGTCTTTTACCAAATAGGGCTATCTTCTGATTACTACCCCTGCCTTGTCACGACACAATTATTTGGCTCAAACACATTAAGAAGGAAAGAAATTCCATAAATTAACTTAGGCACACCTGTTCATTGAAATGCATAACAGGTGACTACCTCATGAATCTGGTTGAGAGAATACCAAGAGTTTGCAAAGCTGTCATAAAGGCAAAGGGTCATTTTGAGCCTGTAATCAAACGCACAAATGCTAATGCTCCAGATACTCAACTAGTCTAAAGCAGACCAGTTGTATTGCTTATTTAATCAGCATGACAGTTTTCAGATGTGCTAACATAATTGTAAAAGGGTTTTCTAATGATCAATTAGCCTTTTAAAATGATAAACTTGGATTAGCTAATACAACCTGCCATTGGAACACAAGAGTGATTGTTGCTGATAATAGGCCTCTGTACGCCTATGTAGATATTCCATAAAAAATCTGCCCTTTCCAGCTACAATAGTCATTTTACAACATTAACAATGCATTTCTGATCAATTTGATGTTATTTTAATGGACAAAAAATTAGCTTTTCTTTCAAAAACCATGACATTTCTAAGTGACCCCAAACTTTTGAACGGTAGTGTATATATATATACACACATATGTGTGTGTGTTATTGCAAAACAATATTCAATACCAGTATTAGTCATAATGCTTTTATTTATTTATTTTATTTTAACAAAAAAATAATACAATTATACTGTATTATTAATTGATAGGCAAAGCATTATTGACACAGTCAATCTTATATTGTACATTTAAAATATTACTACTTTAGTTTTGGCTGCACAAATCACTAAGACTTGTTTTACATTAGATAAGGAAATCCTTCAATATGTTTCAACAGAATTAGTTAATTAAGGGATGTGGGCCATTGCTGTGCTTTAAATCAAATCACATTTTATTTGTCACATACACTTGTTTAGCAGATGTTATTGTGTGTGTAGTGAAATGCTTGTACTTAGGAGCTAGTGTTACGCCCCTGAAAAAGGGGTGAAATGACCACGAGAGTGGTACGGTATTGTTTACTCATTAACTTTTAGTGCAATCATTTTACATAAGTAACACATTTTACAGAATAACAGATCTACAGGAAATAGATAGTTTTGTAGGGTACAAGGCTTATTCAAGTCACAACAGTATACACTGTACATCACTGAAACAGATACTATTTTCAATATAACTGTCAAGCACAAAGCTTTAACTCAGTAAACCATAACTCAATTTATCAACAGGCAATAAAGTGTTTGAAAAACCATTATACACATAACACTGCAAAATATCTTATTAACAACGCACCTGTTCATTCACAATCGACATCAAATGGCAGCTACGTAGCAGTACCTAGCAGTACGAAGCTAGCTGCAAACGAGCAGGGCTCATGTTTCTCTCTGCAAACTTAACTTCCTCAATATGTTACTAAGACAAACCTTAAACACTCTTGACATGTTAGCGAGTTATTACATTTAAATGACTCTTTTTTATCATCAATAACGTACCTGAAAAAGGGGAGAAATGACCACGAGAGTGGTACGGTATTCGGTATTGTTTACTCATTGAAACTTTTAGTGCAATGAGAAAAGACCGCGATTTCTCCGGGAATTTGAGTGGAGACCAGAGCAATCGATCTCAGGCTCATAGATTAAGAGCATTTAGTAGATCACAGATTAACACTTTTACCCATAACAACATAAAGTAATCAACATAACGTTTACACATTCCTCTCACAATTCGTACCCTTTGTACGCTTGACGGATTTTAACACAATTATATGAATGTTATCAATCTATCAACTAATACTGAATGCATGATCTTCTTAACCTTAGATGGATGTCATAAGGTGAATGCACCAATTTGTAAGTCGCTCTGGATAAGAGCGTCTGCTAAATGACTTAAATGTAAATGTAAATGTAATGTTTTAAGATCCTCACATACTATGAACTTACTAATACTTTTTAATGTATAACAGGCTATGAGTATTTCCTTTAACCTGTCACACTAGAAGCAGACCTGCCCTGTCTGTCGGCACCATCTTGCCTTTTGATTAGTGTAGTCAGCAATCACCTTGTCAGTGCTTCCCAGTCTCTAGTGCGTGTTTGTGGCAGGGGATCCAGTGTACAACATTGGTACCATAGAAATAGAATCCATGGATTCTATTTCAATGACTGGTACAGTAGAGTACAATACAGTAGCTGTTCTTCTGTAGAACACAGATGGTGGGTGGAAGTGTACTGTGTGTTCTGACAGGTCATCACATTCTATCACTGCTCATGGGATAAAGACTGGAGTCTGGTGGAGTTAGAGGTGTCGGCAGCTGGCAAGCAAGCAGGCAGGCAGGCAGGGCCCGCCCCTTCAGCTTTCGGCTGTGGACATTGTGTTAAGTTTAAGTCGTCAGGCAAAGATTCTGGAGCGGCGACTGGGACAGCATTTTCCACCGCCATTAACAAAACACCAACTTATAAAATTTATTGTGGTAGAATGGTGTCGCAGACACTTGTAGAATCTATGCCAAGGCCCATTGAAGTTGTTCTTGTGGCTAGTTGTGGTCCAACGCCCTATTAAGACACTTTATTTTGTCATTTACCTGTATATCGCTTTCTCTTCCTCTATTTCTGTCTCTCTCTCTTCAACAATAGTATTCAGTAGAATCCATGTGTTGAATCAATGAAGCTAGTTGACCTGAAACAACATGCTAGCTACAGTACATACACAGCATAATGTAGAGCAGAATCACAGTTAAAATCAGGACACTATCATACCATTATGTTCTTTGTCAAGTAAATATTCAAAATAATCCTCCCACAACAGCACCTCATCCCGCGGCGTGGCGGAGTGAATTTCATTTCACCTCCTACCTGATTATAGTTTCTGTATAAAGCCCTCTTTTGACAGTCTGCTTCACACCTCCGAGCCACATAACCCATCAAGTGAGAACAGTTGGAGAGCTCATTTACTGGCTGATGTGAAATGGCCATGTGGGTTTTTATAATCACTCATATCTCCATCTCCCACTTCATATCTGTATATATATATATATATATATATATATATATATATATATATATATATATATATATGTGTGTGTGGGGGTGTGTATGTGTGTGTGTGTGTGTATGTGTGTGTGTGTGTGTGTGTGTGTGTGTGTGTGTGCTTGTCCAAACAATTCTCCCCTCCTAACGATGGCGCTAAACTGTAAACTGATCATCTGAACACATTAGCCAGGCGTTCAATAGAGACTGGTTCTGCCAATCACCTCCATTTCATACCTAACCACTAACTCTCCCCCGCTCCGCTCAATGAGCCGCTTAGCCACGCATCTAAGTAGCTCGCATTCTCCGCCGCAAATCTTCTTATTTACAAAGTATTTGAGGGGAGAGGAAGGAGGGCGGTGGAGGGATCTATTGTTCTGTGTGTGTAGTGTCAGGCTTTTCAGTGTTATTGACAGGCTCTTTTTCCTGAAAGCATTTAGAAAGTTGTTGTGTGAAGGACTGGGAGTATTTATCATTTTAGTCTGCTGTACATACTCATTAGATACTAAACTGCTGACTGGCCCTCCATACATACAACGCTATGACCAACACACCTGACCTTACCATCGCTCAGTTTATCAGAGCTTCCAGAGGTTATACCCTATTGATGAATACACAGTAGAGGCTGACTGGAACAGATGAGCGATACATTTCCTCCTATTCTAAATCAATCAAGCCTCCAGGAGGACTGTGCAAAGCGCATCTGTTTAGATAACGGTATACAGGCAACATATAGGCAGACGCTCAACAGTTCAGGCAACATATAGGCAGACGCTCAACAGTTCAGGCAACATATAGGCAGACGCTCAACAGTTCAGGCAACATATAGACAGCAATTCTAGATATGGATACTGACATGATGTCTTTTGGGAGATTAAAAAAAACAATCAGATTGTCATTCTTGATCAATTCTTCCGCTGCTCTGTGTTTACTACATACTTCAATCTGAGACTGCCATCATTTAAGTCATTTGTGGTGATGTCAAAATGAGGGCTGTTGTACAAAATAATTTAATCAGCGATTGGATCATCTCTAACCAATCAGAGAATCAAAGCCAATGATGAATTAGGGTTCGGGAATTTTCGAAAACACCGCTTTATCCATGTGTGTTCTGGCTCTGGCAGAACCCATCGGTTTCTGGGACCAATCAGACAGCCTAGAAATGATCGGGGAGGTACTCAGATCCAGACTCATTGTGGAGAAGAAATGAACGTCCGTGGGCGTTGCGTAGCGTTTGGCCAGAGCAAGGAGTTTGGGTAGCCAGGCAACCAGAATCTCCCATAAGTGTTCATTTGGTTTGAGATCTGATTACTGACACACACACACACACACACACACACACACACACACACACACACACACACACACACACACACACACACACACACACACACACACACACACACACACACACACACACACACACACACACACACACACACACACACACACACACACACACACACACAGCCTTTGAGACCCCTCAAAATAATGGTAAACTGGGCATTTTGACACATGATGGGATGTTAATTGCTTAAATAACTCTGGAACCACACCTGTGTGGAAGCACCTGCTTTCAATATACTTTGTGTCCCTCATTTACTCAAGATCTTCCTTTATTTTGGCAGGTACCTGTACATAGAGAGAGATATAATGGGATAGTTGGAGTAAGAGGGGGAGAGGAGCGAAGAGCGGTTACTCGGCTGTTTCTCCTCTCTCTCTCTCGCTCTCTCTTTGACCAGTCTATCCACCATGGAGCTGACTGTCCATTTGTCTAGAATGACCCCTGACCTCCAGCACTCCTCTGATGGGAACCACTAGTAACGCTGTGTGACTGCTCCCTTTGACCTCCTATAGTCGTAACAACATAAAGATACACATAAATTAGATATGTATTAGATTTGATTGTGATAGTATCCACCTCAAAGTGAAATCCAACTTTTTGATTTATATAATATTCATACAGTATATTAGGTATATTCATAATTACACCATCTATGTTAAAGTTAGTTTAGGTAATTGTGAGTGCATTACCACCTTGTTTTTGCAATCAAATTAGAACATGACAGGATAAACTGATACATCAAATCAAATCAAATTGTATTTGTTACACACGCCGAATACATCTGGTGTAGACTTTACTGTGAAATGCTTGCCTACGAGCCCTTCCCAATGATGCAGATTTGGTACAGGTAGTACCAGTACCAGATCAATGTGCAGAGGTACGAGGTATTTGAGGTAGATACATTTAAATTTGATGAGTTTACGCCATATTTCAGAGGTAAGATAGCAAACAATGGGTATCAGTGGGTATCAGCAAGACCTGGTGAGAAGTTTGATGATATGTGCCTTAGCCTACCACGTAAAGGCACTATGGAGTTATTTTCTCTGATTTTATTTTTATTTATTTTATTTTACCGTTATTTTACCAGGTAAGTTGACTGAGAACACGTTCTCATTTGCAGCAACGACCTGGGGAATAGTTACAGGGGAGAGGAGGGGGATGAATGAGCCAATTGTAAACTGGGGATTATTAGGTGACCATGATGGTTTGAGGGCCAGATTGGGAATTTAGCCAGGACACCGGGGTTAACACCCCTACTCTTACGATAAGTGCCATGGGATCTTTAATGACCTCAGAGAGTCAGGACACCCGTTTAACGTCCCATCCGAAAGACGGCACCCTATACAGGACAGTGTCCCCAATCACTGCCATGGGGCATTGGGATATTGTTTAGACCAGAGGAAAGAGTGCCTCCTACTGGCCCTCCAACACCACTTCCAGCAGCATCTGGTCTCCCATCCAGGGACTGACCAGGACCAACCCTGCTTAGCTTCAGAAGCAAGCCAGCAGTGCTATGCAGGGTGGTATGCTGCTGATTGACGCAGACATGTTCAGGAAAATGATGCCACAATTTAAGCCTTCTACCTGCCATCTCGATCCTATCCCCACAACCTTCTTCAAAACAGCTTTTAATTGCATATCTGAAGAAGTGCAAGCTATTGTTAATCACTCCCTGTTCACAGACACTTTCCCCACTGCACTAAAAACTGCTATGGTGAAACCCCTTCTGAAGAAAAGTCCTCTAGATTCTTCAGCTCTAAGCAACCTTCCATTCTTAAGCAAAATTCTGAAGAAATTGTTTTTCAAACAGCTAAATTATTTTTTAAGTAGCAACTGTATTTGAGAAAAGTTCCAATCTGGTTTTTGTGCCCACCACAGCACAAAGACAGTCTTAGTTAAAGTGGTAAAGGATCTTAGAGCCAACACAGATGCCAAACAGCTCTCTGTCCTACTCTTGGATTTAAGTGCTGCGTTTGACACTGTTGACCATGGTGTCCTTCTGGACAGACTGGAGAGGTGGGTTGGCCGCTCTGGTCCAGTTCTAAGTTGGTTTAGGACCTATTTAACCGGTCGAGAGTTTTTGTCACCCACTGTGAACATAACTCAGAGAAAATAGATATCATATGTGGCGTTCCACAAGGTTCAATTCTGGGTCAGGTATGGTTCAGTTTATATTTACCCCTTGGCAGCGTTATCAGAAAACACAATATTGATTTTCACTGCTACGCAAACTTTATGTTTCTGTGTCCCCAGAGGATTTCATCTCCACAGATTATTAGACTGTATTAGTGATTTAAATACTTGGATGGCTCACAACCTCCTCCAGCTAAATCAAGACAAGACCAAGGTACTTATTATTGGAGTCTAAGGACAGAGAGAGAATCTGGCCACACATTTTAATTCACGGGCAATAAAGATAAAACACCATGTAAAAAACCTAGGTGTTATTTTAGATTCTGAACTCAATTTCGAATCACACATTAGGAATGTGAACAAAATAGCTTTTTACCAGCTGAGGAACATTTCCAAGGTGCGGCCGTTTCTCTCTCAGGCTGATACAGAGAGACTCATCCATCCATACTTTTATTACAAGCAGGCTTGACTACCGTAACACTCTTCTGTCTGGTTTATTAAAGAAATCAATTGGTCAACTGCAAAACATACAGAATGCTGCAACACACATTGCACGGGTTTTAAAGTCTCTGCACTGGCTGCCTGTGAGTTTTGCAATTCATTGTAAGATTATTGTATTGATATCAATCCCCAATTGTGCACCCCAATACATATCAAACATACCTTTAAGTTATGTACCCAGTAGGTCCTCTGGCACTGGCCATTTAACTTTCCCAAAGCCTAGAACCAAGATGCATAGAGAGGCAGCTTTTAGTTATTATGCCCCCAGCCTCTGGAATAGCCTGCCAAAGAACCTGATTGGGGCCAAAACTGTGGACATATTTAAAAGGGATCTTAAAACACACCTTTTTAGTCTTTCAGTTTGTATTGTTCTTCTTTAGGTTTTCTGTCTGAAATGTGCTATATAAATAAAGCTTGATTTGATTTGCTATGTATATGAAGGCAGGGTCAAGTGACTAGGCATCAGGATAGATAATAATAAGAGTAAAATAAAGAACTCAGTAGCAGCAGCTAATGATGAGTGTAAAAGTAGTGTGTGTGTGTGTTTGTGTTGTGTTGGTATGCATGTGTGTGTTGTGTTTGTGTGCGTATGTGGTGTATGTGAAGTTGTGTGGGTTTTGTGTGGGAGTGTCAATGTAGCGTGTGTGAGTGAGTGTGTATATGGTGTGTATACAGTATATAGTCTAGTGAGTGTGTTTATGGTGTGTTTACAGTATATAGTCTAGTGAGTGTGTATATGGTGTGTATACAATATATAGTCTAGTGAGTGTGTTTATGGTGTGTATACAATATATAGTCTAGTGAGTGTGTTTATGGTGTGTATACAGTATATAGTCTAGTGAGTGTGTTTATGGTGTGTATACAGTATATAGTCTAGTGAGTGTGTTTATGGTGTGTATACAGTATATAGTCTAGTGAGTGTGTTTATGGTGTGTATACAGTATATAGTCTAGTGAGTGTGTTTATGGTGTGTATACAGTATATAGTCTAGTGAGTGTGTTTATGGTGTGTATACAGTATAAGTCTAGTGAGTGTGTTTATGGTGTGTATACAGTATATAGTCTAGTGAGTGTGTTTATGGTGTGTATACAGTATATAGTCTAGTGAGTGTGTTTATGGTGTGTATACAGTATATAGTCTAGTGAGTGTGTTTATGGTGTGTATACAGTATATAGTCTAGTGAGTGTGTATATGGTGTGTATACAGTATATAGTCTAGTGAGTGTGTTTATGGTGTGTATACAGTATATAGTCTAGTGAGTGTGTTTATGGTGTGTATACAGTATATAGTCTAGTGAGTGTGTTTATGGTGTGTATACAGTATATAGTCTAGTGAGTGTGTTTATGGTGTGTATACAGTATATAGTCTAGTGAGTGTGTTTATGGTGTGTATACAGTATATAGTCTAGTGAGTGTGTTTATGGTGTGCATACAGTATATAGTCTAGTGAGTGTGTATATGGTGTGTATACAGTATATAGTCTAGTGAGTGTGTTTATGGTGTGTATACAATATATAGTCTAGTGAGTGTGTTTATGGTGTGTATACAGTATATAGTCTAGTGAGTGTGTTTATGGTGTGTATACAGTATATAGTCTAGTGAGTGTGTTTATGGTGTGTATACAGTATATAGTCTAGTGAGTGTGTTTATGGTGTGTATACAGTATATAGTCTAGTGAGTGTGTTTATGGTGTGTATACAGTATATAGTCTAGTGAGTGTGTTTATGGTGTGCATACAGTATATAGTCTAGTGAGTGTGTTTATGGTGTGTATACAGTATATAGTCTAGTGAGTGTGTTTATGGTGTGTATACAGTATATAGTCTAGTGAGTGTGTATATGGTGTGTATACAGTATATAGTCTAG
Organism: Salvelinus fontinalis; assembly: GCF_029448725.1. Lineage (NCBI taxonomy): Eukaryota > Metazoa > Chordata > Actinopteri > Salmoniformes > Salmonidae > Salvelinus > Salvelinus fontinalis. The sequence continues at coordinate 21,064,118 of NC_074670.1, read as the reverse complement.
TAAGTGTGTTTATGGTGTGTATACAGTATATAGTCTAGTGAGTGGGTTTATGGTGTGTATACAGTATATAGTCTAGTGAGTGTGTATATGGTGTGTATACAGTATATAGTCTAGTGAGTGTGTTTATGGTGTGTATACAGCAGTGGCGTGCCGTGGGCCTGGGGCCTGGGCCTTCAGTGAGGTCCTACACAGTCCCACCCGAATTAATCCACCTCTTATTACCATCATTATGATGCCATGGCTCTAGACACTATACATTTAGACAGAAACGCAGTATAACCAGGCGTTGCGTCACCTTGAAATTGACAAAAATTGCCATTTTTGGGTAAACAGTGTTTACCCAAAAACATGACACAATCAATGAGTCTTTTCAATATTTCCCTATTTTTCTGAGCTGTAGATCCACTCGGGTGTCCCCAAAAGTTTTCAAAAGCACCATTGCTTGTAAGTGACCAGCCGTACTTTGGTGTCTCGTTGCTGCCTTGGTTAGACAACTCAAGTTTGCAAAGCCAGTGTGGCTCCAAACAACAAATCGATCACTTGCAAATAATAGGCATTCCCAGCAGTACAGTTTGCAGTGCTTCTCGGAGCCTGTGAGCCATTGATAGCGCTCGTAGTTGGAACTTTGAAAGTGGCGAGCGAACGAACCCCTTTCCCGCCTGTGACAGGCTTTGTAGCGTCGGCGTCGGGCGACCTCTCCTTACAATGTCTAACTTTTCTTGAAAAGTTTGTCTCGAGAATGGCGTTATAATTATATCCTCGACCAAATCGATATCTTCTCCTCCTTCCGCCATTGTGGGTTGAAAAAAACAGCTTAGTAGTATGCGAATTAATTCGTTTATCAAACTCAGTTTCCTAGATCTGCATACACCTGCCCATAGGACCTGCCTCTCAATATTGGTAATCCGATCAAAAGACGTGCACCCACTACGCCTGCTAGCTGGCTCCTGTGTAATACTGGAGCCTGCCAGCAGGCGTACAATAGCCAACTCTAAAGCTGATTGGTTGACACTAAATTTTCATTTCCATTCACTTTAAGCTACAAGCGCTCGCACTGTTGATTCTGAAGGCCTGAGGGCAGATTGTAGACCCCTGGCAACACATGATGGCTGAATATGATTGGATAAAAGATCTAACATAAAGACCAGCCCTCCAAATCTCAACCTGGGGCTGGAAGCAGTGCAACCAAGAGGAAAGCTATGAAATGAAGAGTATAACTCTTACTCTGGGGAATAATTTAATACATATTTGTGGGAAAATATATTTAAAAAAAAAATTATATTCTGATGATGTTTAGGCCAGCAGAGAAGGCCTTGCTGGCCCTGACGGCCCATCACTGGTATACAGTATATAGTCTAGTGAGTGTGTTTATGGTGTGTATACAGTATATAGTCTAGTGAGTGTGTTTATGGTGTGTATACAGTATATAGTCTAGTGAGTGTGTTTATGGTGTGTATACAGTATATAGTCTAGTGAGTGTGTTTATGGTGTGTATACAGTATATAGTCTAGTGAGTGTGTTTATGGTGTGTATACAGTATATAGTCTAGTGAGTGTGTTTATGGTGTGTATACAGTATATAGTCTAGTGAGTGTGTTTATGGTGTGTATACAGTATATAGTCTAGTGAGTGTGTTTATGGTGTGTATACAGTATATAGTCTAGTGAGTGTGTTTATGGTGTGTATACAGTATATAGTCTAGTGAGTGTGTTTATGGTGTGTATACAGTATATAGTCTAGTGAGTGTGTTTATGGTGTGTATACAGTATATAGTCTAGTGAGTGTGTTTATGGTGTGTATACAGTATATAGTCTAGTGAGTGTGTTTATGGTGTGTATACAGTATATAGTCTAGTGAGTGTGTTTATGGTGTGTATACAGTATATAGTCTAGTGAGTGTGTATATGGTGTGTATACAGTATATAGTCTAGTGAGTGTGTTTATGGTGTGTATACAGTATATAGTCTAGTGAGTGTGTATATGGTGTGTATACAGTATATAGTCTAGTGAGTGTGCATAGGGTGAGTGCAAGATAGACTCAGTGCAGATAGTTTGGGTATCATTAGTGAAGTATTTAACAATCTGCCTATTTAGCAGTCTTAAGGCTTGGGGGTAGAAGCTGTTCCTGTATGGCATATGATATATGTTTACAATGACTTTCCAGAGGCATGCATGGCCTGGGGACCCACACTTACCCCGGCTTTAATTAGTACACAGACAGAGATGTACATCTTCATATTAGAGGTCAGCTTCACAGGGCTAGTAAGGAAGCTATCATATCAATTACAGGCTTGCTGCTGGTGTACTGTTGGCTGAACTGAGTTTGACCCCAGTTAGAAGAAGCTAATAATACCTGATGGAACCATCTAGTAGAGAGACTGATATATTTTAAAGCGGAGATCTTGCTGTATTTCTATGTGGTTGTGGGTGTGATATCAAGTTGTTGAATGTTTTCAGAAATCAGTGCTTGACTCCAGCGTTAGGATTGCTTCTGCTGGAACGGACATTTTAAGTGTTTATTTACTAAATGTAACGGCAGGAGAGCCTTGCTTTTCTCTACTTTCCTCCATATAAATGTAGTTTATATATTTTGCCATCAGCACTTCTCACACCAATAACTGCCTGGGAAGATGGGTCCTCGGGTCAAAAATGGTGTATAAAAATCAATTTTAAATCAATTGAATGTCTTAGTGGTGTGATAACTTAACTGTAGCTCACACCGTCGGTGGCAAGTATAATGCATCCTATGCTAGTCAAAGGAGAGAGGTGTTTTATGACATTGAGATGTAGGAATCAGTAAAACATTTATCTGTTGCCAAAGGAGCAACATTTAACCAACGTTGTCGCTGTTAAATCACAGACTGCAGCCACGGCTGATGATAAACCTGAGGGGCAGAGGAGAGCTATAGGGAACGCTATCACACAGACACACACACATATACACACACACGCAGACACACACACCCACGCACCCACACACGCACCCACGCACGCACACACACACCCACGCACGCACGCACGCACACAGACAGACAGACAGACAGACACTCTCACACACACAAAGAGCTCTCTTCCCATCAGAAAGTCTAGGTGATGAGGCCTACACAGCGTCAGAGAGGACCTTGGCGTGAACTAGAGATCTGCACCTGTAAGCATGTTGCCTAAGTGTTTTAAACGCTGCACCATCCTTTAATATGGGAGCCAGTGAGACAGGGGTCCAATGTCAAATAATGCAAGGAGTGTTTTTAATGAGAGAGAAAGATAGTTGCCATTGGGGGTGCCAATGGGTGGAAGCTTGACATTTTGACAGGCGTCAATGTCGAACATTATTGATTTCATTTCCTCATAGGCCTATCATATTTTATGCTAATTTAATCTGTGTGGCTTGTAGGTGTGGGGAGTGGGGTAGGATGGACGTTTTTATGATTATATGATTATAGGAAGACACTACAGATTTGTGTGTTTCCTGTCTGATAGGTATTTTTGTGGAGGACAACATACTATACTGGAATGTTGCATGGTTGGCACAGGATGGCTGTAGGCTAAATATCATTATGTCATCCTTCATTGAGGAGAATTCAATCAGATGATATGAAATTGACACCATAGCTGTGTCTGAAAATGTAACCCTCCAATGGCTGCATTTCCAGCTCACGTCCTGGTTTAAAGACCACTTCCTGCTCAGGTGTTCTTCTTCTCTCCCTACCTAGTCATTACTGCAACAGGCTGACAGTATTACAGTCACTACAACTTCCCCATGTTGTAATCCTATCCTGCTTCTTTTTTTATGTATGAACTAACATCTGTTGGATTAAGTGACATTATAGCTAGAAGCTATCATTTTTCTTCAGGAGCTTTCACGCCATAAGGTATTTCCAGAGGAGTGGTGTGTTTTGACCGAGGAGGAAGGCTAATTAATAATCACTTTCTCTACACCTGCAGCCTCCCATTCAGCCTTCTCCCCTCTTCCGGAAGAGGTGACAGGGTTTTTCCACTTTTACATTAGAAGATATGTGAATAAGCAAATATTAAGGCACAAAAAAAAAAATTATTCTTCAGTCACAGTGCGTCTTTGATTAAATACATGTCCTATGTCTTATGTGCTCTCTGTTTAGAAATGCATAGCATCCCCGGGTTATCTCCTGCACATTATAACCAGAGGCTGCTTCTTCTTCTCCTCTTTACTTCAACATTCTCAAAATGGCCCCTGCGTTTACCCTTCATTGATAGATATTTTCTGCCTCTTGAATTCTTTCTTGGCTGTGTGTATATATAATCACCCTCCTCTCAACGCTAGGCTAGCTATCTTAAAATCACCCTGCATTTTTTTTCAAAGGGTTGTAAAATGTATAAAAAATATATTTCAGTGAGTTAATTGACTTAATTTGCCTTAGTTCTGCCAGTCCGAATTATCAGCTCCCTCAAATAGAGTTTAGCAGTGGCAGCTTTGTGGGTATTACACTGTGTCCTGGCCCACAGCCAGCAGACTCCCAGTAAATATATTTAAATCAGCGCTAAGCTGCTTAAAATATTTATGTTTCACTCTCAGCTAGTTTATAGAAATGTGAAACTGTCGCCCACTCACAAATCAGTTACACGGTTAAAAATATATAATTTTAAGTTTTCAGGAACAAAAAAAAAGGAAGAGAGAGAGCGTAGCAGTGATGCATTAAACCCATGTGTGTATACGTGTGTGTGTCTCCACGGAGTTACACACAGAAATGTGGAGAAGAGAGTGGGATGGCACGTTCCTCTCAGGCCTGTGACGCTGCGATGCGTGAAGCGATTTAATGTGCCTCATGAAGTGATTATTCTAAAAGCCCCTCTCTTCCTTTCCGCATCCCTCTATGGCTCCATCCCTCCTTGGGGTTGAAAAGAAAGATATCTGGTGTTAGTTTTGTCAAATAGCAAATAAGGAATATACATCTCACTGTTATTAGCATTGCCCACTGCCTCAGAGACAGGCCCTACAGTACTGTACTGTACAGAGCATAGGATGTGTTCAGTAGAGCTGAGCACTTAGCCTGGTCTCAGACTAGACGTGACATAGAAAACGTAAATCCAAGACACTCACATTTGTATGATATGTTACGTTTGGTATGGTTAAATAAGACAGGTGGTTACTTAAGGCAAAATGAAAGAAGGGGGGGCGGAGTGGTTTGTCGGTGTGGATGGGTGGGCGTATCACGTGAATGTCTAGCAACCCAAAGGTTGCAAATTCAAATCTCATCACAGACAACATTAGCATGTTAGCTATTTAACAACTTTTCAACTATATACTTACGACTGTTTAGCTACTTTGCAACTACTTAGCATGTTAGCTAACCCTTCCCCTAACCCTAACCTTAACCTTTTAACCTAACTCCTAAACTTAACCTTAACCCTGCTAGCTAACATTAGCCACCTAGCTAGAATTCATAACTTATCCTGCAAATTCGTAACATACATATCATATGAAATGGTTGATGGACATCCAAAAATGAACACATACCATACGAAACGTGACATATCATACTAAATAGAGTGTCTCGGATTTACTTACAGAATAATACGAAATGCTCGGAGACCAGAACTCCATAGCAAAACACTTTTTCTTTTCTTTTGGGGAAATTACAATCTGTGTTCTAATTGTACAATTTCTCTCCAGTTCAGAATATTATTGCTAGTGAACATGACCAGGGTTTAGTTTAACTGCAGATGGGTCTGGAGAGTAAGAGCCCTACAGTACTGTGCAGCCTCACATGGTTGACTTTCGCTGAGTGGATGAGGATGGGGGTAGGTAGCTCCAGACAGAAGTGCTGACTGACAGTAGGTCGGGGTTTGGAGGTGACTGGTGGGACAGTGGTGACGAAGTGGTTATGGTGGAGGGGACACAGAGGTCACACTGAGGTAGATAACAGGACTGTGTGAAGTAGAGGTGTTGCCTTTCTCAGATGATTCCATAGTCTGATATTTGAGTCGGACACTGATTCTCTGTCCTTGTCCTTGACTGTCTGTATTGCATGCTTGTTGTGTCCCAGGTCCTATCATTGTATTCCATGTCTCATCATAGCATCCTGAGTGTCTTCCTGGCTTTTGTTCAGTAGGCACGAAAGACTATAAAACACTCCAAAATGGAATGAAAATGGGGAGGTATTAGCTGAACTTGTCCAATAAGAAATCTCATTTTCCGATGCAAAACATTTTGTCCTGTGTGTTTCTGTGTTTCAGGCATTTTGCTGGCTGAGGATAATTAGGCTGTCATATAGCTTCTTGCTAGCCTGGTCCCAGATCTTTGTGCTGTCTAACCAACTCAACGTCATTGGCTGTTCTGATCTGGAACCAGGCTACTTTCTGGTAGGGTCTCAGCCAGATGTCTCTATTCTCTGTCTCAGGCTGTGGGACATATGATGCCGGGAGGAGACAGACAGCATGCTTCTTGGGATGCAGAGCCCCACTCATTGAGAATGGCAGAGACGTTATTCTGAGTCAATAACTCATTTGGGGGGTTAGGAATTAGAATGATCTTGCTGAGGGGAAGGTAGACTCCAGCCTGTATCCCGATTCCAGACGCTGGTCTTAAAAAAAACTGGAATAATAATCTTCTCAGAGAATCGATGGTCGAAATGCAGGGCCCACAGGGACAAATACCAAGATTCTATTTTGATCGCACACAAATATGCACGAACACACACATGCACGGCACACAGACACAGACACACACACACTTATCTGTCAAACGTGTGAATTTCTGCTGATACGCAGCAAATCCAATTCTGAAATGTCATTTTAAAATTTCAGGGCCATTTAGATTGGGTTGTGTGTTGAGACTGACGGCTGGCTCCATCCACTCTCCAGGGGAAACGGATTATATGTCAATATCTCCTCAGTGACTGGGACTTTCTTTTATTAGCAAGTAGTTGTATTGAAGTGTCATCCACATTATGGAGTGGCTTAGCTAACAGTGTGTGTATCTTTGTGTGTGTGTGTGTGTGTGTGTGTGTGTGTGTGTGTGTGTGTGTGTGTGTGTGTGTGTGTGTGTGGTGTGTGGTGTGTGTGTGTGTGTGTGTGTGTGTGTGTGTGTGTGTGTGTGTGTGCGTGCGTGCGTGCGTGCGTGTTTGTATCTCTTGCCCTCCTCTATAAGAGTGTTCTCTGGGAGTAAAACCTGTCTTTATCACTGCTGACACAACAAGAGAGAGGGACTGAGTGAGTGGATGAAGAGGAGTAGGAGAGAGATAGATAGATGAGGAGCGTGTATATATAACTCTCCCTAAGTCCCCGCTACAGTCCCCGGTTCAGCTCCATGCTCTCAGTGATATGCTATACAGTGCCTTCGGAAAGTATTCAGACCCCGTCATTTTTTCCACATTTTGTTGCGTTACAGCTTGAATTGAACATATATTATATTGAGATTTTGTGTCACTGGCCTACACACAATACCCCATAATGTCAAAGTGGAATTATGTTTTTATAAATGTTTACACATTAATTAAAAATGAAAAGCTGAATTGTCTTGAGTCAATAAGTATTCAATCCCTTTGTTATGGCAAGCCTAAATAAGCTCAAGAGTAAGAATTTGCTTAAGTCACAAGTTGCATGGATGCACTGTGTGCAATAATAGTGTGTAACATTATTTTTGATTGACTACCTCGTCTCTGTACCCCACACATACAATTATCTGTAAGATCCCTCAGTCAAGCAGTGAATTTCAAACACAGATTCAACCACAAAGACCAGGGAGGTTTTCAAATGCCTCACAAATAAGGGCAACTATTGGTAGATGGGTAAAAATATAAATAGCAGACATTGAATATCCCTTTGAGCATGGTGAAGTTATTAATCACACTTTGGAAGGTGTATCAATACACCCAGTCACTACAAATATATAGGCATCCTTCATAACTCAGTTGCTGGAGAGGAAGGAAACCACTCAGGGATTTCACCATGAGGCCAATGGTGACTTTAAAAGAGTTACAGAGTTTAATGGCTGTGATAGTAGAAAACTGAGTTTTCTCCACAACCTAAATAACAGAGTGAAAAGAAGGAAGCCTTTACAGAATAAAAAATATTCCAAAACATGCATCCTAAGGCACTGAAGTAAAACTGCAAAAAATGTGGCTAAGAAATGAACTTTATGTCCTGAAGTACAAAGTGTTATGTTTGGGGGAAATCCAACACAAAACACATCACTGAGTACAACTCTTCATATTTTCAATCATGGTGGTGGCTGCATTGTGTTATGGGTATGCTTTTCATCGGCAAGTACTAGGGGTTTTTGTTTTGTTTTTTTGGGGATAAAAATAAATTGGAATAGAGCTAAGCACAGGCAAAATCCTAGAGGAAAACCTTGTTCAGTCTGCTTTCCAACAGACACTGGGAGATGAAGTCACCTTTCAGCAGGACAAAAACCTAGAAGACAAGGCCAAATATGCACTGGAGTTTCTTACCAAGACGACATTGAATGTTCCTGAGTGGCCTAGTTACAGTTTTGACTGAACATTTATGGCAAGACTTGAAAATGTCCGTCTAGCAATGATCAACAACCAACTTGACGGAGCTTGAAGAATTCTTCAAAGAATAATGTGCAAATATTGTGCAATCCAGGTGTGCAAAGCTCTTAGAGACTTACCCAGAAAGACTCACAGCTATAAATCTGCCAAAGGGAGTTCTAACATGTATTGACTCGTAGGTGTGAATACTTATGTAAATTAAATATTTCAGTATTTTTATTTTCAATAAATATGCAAACATTTCTAAAAACATGTTTTCACTTTGTCGTTATGGGGTATTGTGTGTAGATGGGTGAGAAAAAAATCTATTGAATCTGTCATGACGTTGGCCTGGGGGTAGGTTTATGACAGTCATAAATATCCCCCCCCCTTTCCTCTCCCTACTCTACTGATGTGACATTAGAAAGCCCCTTTGGTTAACATAGAGATTCTGGGAACATCAGAAGTTGGGGGGAAATGAACTATATTCTGGTAATCCGACCAAGTGAACATATGCGGTGGTACTTAAGGTAAATTATTTCAGTTCGGTTGTCATCTGGCACATTCTCATCAATGACAGAATGACATAAACTCTACTGTGGAAAGTCTGCACATCAGAGGTATCGGATTCACATGGAATTGTTATTTAATTCAAATGTTTGAATATGAAATTGTTTGTGAAGAGATGAAATGTAATTTTAGCTTCCAAATGAGAGATTTGTGTTTTCATAAGTTTAGGGCTCTGCTCAACCAGTGGCCCGCCCCTGTGAAGAGACATGGGTTATAAACTTTTCAGACACACCCCTCTCCCTCCACTATATAAGCCATTGACAAAAATATAACCTTCTGTTCCGAGGATCTGAGGACGACGGTCCTATGTCAGAATGGTTCAGATAATAACTACAGAACGAAGCCAACATCAGCATGAGCTTTGGTTGTGAATGGTATGAACTTTGAACTCGTATTCACTATAGAAGTGATACCTCCTAGACGTTGTTAGCAACAGCAGCTGCAAACGTAAATTAGGACAGACAGAATATCCAGTCTACCACTCAGCAGCAGCAGCAGAGACATTCTTCAAAGGACAAAGGACCCGGTTGGGCAACACGTCCTTCCATCTACCACCAACCTACCGAAGCACAGCTCAGAGTAAATATTTATTGCATTTTCCTTTTCCAAATGGGTTGTAATTTAGAATGCATAAGATATTGTATTTACGATAGCACAGCTTCGCCCTTTGTTCCTCAGTCTTCCCGCTCTTTCACTCAAACCCAGACCCTTTTCTTTTGTGTAACAAGCTGTCATATCTGTTCCGCCCGCTAGGGACGTTTTCTTTTATGACGTAATTTGTAATCAAGGTATGATTCTTTCCGTGTATATGTAATTCTGTGTGATTAGTTAGGTATTTAGTAAATAAATAATTGAACCCAATTTTGTATTGCTGATTCAACTAGTTAGCCAGGGTTCGTGAAGATAACCAAGAATTTTCAACTTTCAGATGAGACCGAAATAAGGTGACGATTAATATTGACTGCTATTGATGTAAAATATGATTAGGTCTTTAAGAGTTTATTCGGAAGATAACAGCTCTATAAATATTATTTTGTGGTGCCCCTCCTCTCTAGTTAATTACATTTACATGATTAGTTCAATCAGGTAATATTAATTACGGAGAAAGTATTTTATAGAATAGCATGTCATAACACTTAATCCGGCATAGCCAAAGACACGACAAATCCATTTTGAATTCGGGCTGTAACACAACAAATGGGAAATAAGTCAAGGCACATGTTTTCCTGCTGAACTAAGCCTTCCCCTGTTTGCTAGGTCCATCCGTTCAGTTGGTGGGAAACATTTTAAACCAACGTTGTGAAACACAAGACACAGTACTACTTGAACTTGTCCAGTAACACCATAGATGTTATGTTTCCATTTCAAAGCGTTTTACTACTAAACACATCCCAGAACCCAGTGTGAGAAGGTCAGTCAGAGTGCGTGACAGAGGTTTGCAGCGTTCTGTAAACCAGTCCCTCTGGGTTGTGGTGCTGTACCTGCAGGTCAGAGAGAGGAGGGGCTGGGGGGGTAGAGTCTGGTTGTGTCTGGGTGTGTATCTCCATAGAGAGTTAGTAGTGTTGAGTCAACAGGAGTTAGAGGTTCTGCTCTTCTCACTGCATCATGACTTGACTTTCTTGACTTATTCTGTTTAGCTTCTAGTGGCGCAAAGAGCCTCACTGCACTCTGAAGGTCACCAATGATCTCCTGTTATATAAAACAACTTCAATCCCCTGCACTTAGGGAAATACTGTCTGTATGCCCCACATGCATATCCTTACTGCTAACGTATACACTATTCATCATCTGCCTCAGTGGTTGCGCCCTAAAGAATTCTAAGGAGAGAAGATGTGGTGTGTCTTTGAGGAGAAGTTCTCTGTTCTGTGAAGCTATCAGAGGAAGTGAGTTGCACCCGGCTGGCTGCTGACTGGAGAAGAAAGAAATAAAGACAGACTTCAGGCGTTTCCTGGAAGTGCTGTGCCATCACAAAGAACAGGATCACTGAATTCAACGTGTGTGTGTGTGTGCTCAGATGTTTTATCTACACTGCGAGTCTGTGTGTTTAGTGTGTGAGTTTGTTTTTCTCTGCACTAGACTTGTTGGGTCCTCCTTAGCTCAGAACCTCTATCTGCTCTCACTATAACCCCTTGGAGAATTCTATCAGACACAAATATTCCCAACGCAACATGACTCCTCTCCCGTTTTGAGCTGTAGCTAAGGTTGGAGTTGGTGTGTGTGTGCACGTGTTTTTGCGTGTTTGAATGCGTGTATATGCGTGTGTGTGCTTATGTGTGTCTCTCTCTCTCTCTTGGTGTGTATTGGTGTGTGTGTTTGTGTGAGAGTGTTAGTGTGAGTTTGTGTGTATGTGTGTGTGTGTGTGTGTGTGTGTGTGTGTGTGTGTGTGTGTGTGTGTGTGTGTGTGTGTGTGTGTGTGTGTGTGTGTGTGTGTGTGTGTGTGTGTGTGTGTGTGTGTGTGTGTGTGTGTGTGTGTGTGTGTGTGTGTGTGCGTGTGGACTGCTGGGCTTACCACACGGGAGGAGGAAGTGCTCTGATTTCCCTAGACATCATGGTCAGGCTTCAATGCTTCAGGACAGCAGTCTTCTACCAATCAACGGAGTGAGGGAAGGAAGGATAGAAAGGGAGACGCAAAGAGAGAGAGAGAGGGAGAGAGAGACAGACAGACAGGCCAGAGTAGAGAGAGAGAACAAATGTAGGAAAAGAAAGTGAGAAAACAACAGTGTACAAATAGAGAGGGAAGAGAACGCAGAAGGAGAGAGGAAGAGAGAAGAAGGGTGGAGGTCAGAGAAGATATGAACAGACTGGGAGAGACGGAGACAATTGAGGAACTAAATAAATTATGTTTCGTAAGAATAAAAACAGTGTAAAGTGTAACGTCAGTGAGACTATGGGGGCCTACAGTATTAGCTACCTTGTTACTCTGTTACTCTCATCTCATCCAGCCAACTCAACACAACATACCAGGAAGTCCTGGACACTGCACTGTACACTACAGCACTACCAATGGGATGATGCAGAGAGTTTACGTGTATGTGTGTGTGTGTGTATGTGTGTGTGTGTGTAAACACATGTGTGTGCTACTGTAACTGTAACTGCCACCTTGGGACGTGTGTTTAGGTCAAAGCCATCCATTCGGTTAGCCAATAGGAGACTGAGTCTCAGTCATAGTGCCCAGGGGCTAGAGAAGACTGAGTCTCAGTCATAGTGCCATGGGGCTAGAGATGACTGAGTCTCAGTCATAGTGCCATGGGGCTAGAGAAGACTGAGTCATATTGCCATGGGGCTAGAGAAGACTGAGTCTCAGTCATAGTGCCATGGGGCTAGAGAAGACTGAGTCTCAGTCATAGTGCCATGGGGCTAGAGAAGACTGAGTTTCAGTCATAGTGCCATGGGGCTAGAGATGACTGAGTCTCAGTCATAGTGCCATGGGGCTAGAGAAGACTGAGTCTCAGTCATAGTGCCATGGGGCTAGAGATGACTGAGTCTCAGTCATAGTGCCATGGGGCTAGAGAAGACTGAGTTTCAGTCATAGTGCCATGGGGCTAGAGAAGACTCAGTTTCAGTCATAGTGCCATGGGGCTAGAGAAGACTCAGTTTCAGTCATAGTGCCATGGGGCTAGAGAAGACTGAGTCTCAGTCATAGTGCCATGGGGCTAGAGAAGACTGAGTTTCAGTCATAGTGCCATGGGGCTAGAAAAGACTGAGTCTCAGTCATAGTGCCATGGGGCTAGAGATGACTGAGTCTCAGTCATAGTGCCATGGGGCTAGAGAAGACTGAGTTTCAGTCATAGTGCCATGGGGCTAGAGAAGACTCAGTTTCAGTCATAGTGCCATGGGGCTAGAGAAGACTCAGTTTCAGTCATAGTGCCATGGGGCTAGAGAAGACTAAGTCTCAGTCATAGTGCCATGGGGCTAGAGAAGACTCAGTTTCAGTCATAGTGCCATGGGGCTAGAGAAGACTGAGTCTCAGTCATAGTGCCATGGGGCTAGAGAAGACTGAGTTTCAGTCATAGTGCCATGGGGCTAGAGAAGACTGAGTCTCAGTCATAGTGCCATGGGGCTAGAGAAGACTGAGTCTCAGTCATAGTGCCATGGGGCTAGAGAAGACTGCGTCTCAGTCATAGTGCCATGGGGCTAGAGAAGACTGAGTCTCAGTCATAGTGCCATGGGGCTAGAGAAGACTGAGTCTCAGTCATAGTACCATGGGGCTAGAGAAGACTGAGTTTCAGTCATAGTACCATGGGGCTAGAGAAGACTGAGTCTCAGTCATAGTGCCATGGGGCTAGAGAAGACTGAGTCTCAGTCATAGTGCCATGGGGCTAGAGAATACTGAGTCTCAGTCATAGTGCCATGGGGCTAGAGAAGACTGAGTCTCAGTCATAGTGCCATGGGGCTAGAGATGACGTGGAAACAACGTTGATTTAACAGGTGTGCCCAGTGGGTGGAGTCCTGGTCCCCAAATCCCTTCTGATAACTTCCAGAATATGGATAGGGCTTGTGTGTGTGCTGCTGGAGAGGGCTTGTGTGTGTGCTGCTGGAGAGGGCTTGTGTGTGTGCTGCTGGAGAGGGCTTGTGTGTGTGCTGCTGGAGAGGGCTTGTGTGTGTGCTGCTGGAGAGGGCTTGTGTGTGTGCTGCTGGAGAGGGCTTGTGTGTGTGCTGCTGGAGAGGGCTTGTGTGTGTGCTGCTGGAGAGGGCTTGTGTGTGTGCTGCTGGAGAGGGCTTGTGTGTGTGCTGCTGGAGAGGGCTTATGTGTGTGTGCTGCTGGAGAGGGCTTGTGTGTGTGCTGCTGGAGAGGGCTTGTGTGTGTGCTGCTGGAGAGGGCTTATGTGTGTGTGCTGCTGGAGAGGGCTTGTGTGTGTGCTGCTGGAGAGGGCTTGTGTGTGTGCTGCTGGAGAGGGCTTGTGTGTGTGCTGCTGGAGAGGGCTTGTGTGTGTGCTGCTGGAGAGGGCTTGTGTGTGTGCTGCTGGAGAGGGCTTGTGTGTGTGCTGCTGGAGAGGGCTTATGTGTGTGTGCTGCTGGAGAGGGCTTGTGTGTGTGCTGCTGGAGAGGGCTTGTGTGTGTGCTGCTGGAGAGGGCTTGTGTGTGTGCTGCTGGAGAGGGCTTGTGTGTGTGCTGCTGGAGAGGGCTTGTGTGTGTGCTGCTGGAGAGGGCTTGTGTGTGTGCTGCTGGAGAGGGCTTGTGTGTGTGCTGCTGGAGAGGGCTTGTGTGTGTGCTGCTGGAGAGGGCTTGTGTGTGTGCTGCTGGAGAGGGCTTGTGTGTGTGCTGCTGGAGAGGGCTTGTGTGTGTGCTGCTGGAGAGGGCTTGTGTGTGTGCTGCTGGAGAGGGCTTGTGTGTGTGCTGCTGGAGAGGGCTTGTGTGTGTGCTGCTGGAGAGGGCTTGGATGTATGTAGTGGTATAGGGTCATACATACAATTTATCAGAGTAGAGTAGTGTTCTTTCCACTATTTGATGGAGTTGATGTTTGAGTTATTGATTCAGTGTTGGCTCAGTGCTTTGTACTGTGTTGTGTTTGGCTGGTAGCTTCCCAATAAAACTCTGGTTGTAGAATTGAGCTTGTTAGATTTGGTGCAGGATGATGCCTTCTAGTCTATATGCAAATGTATGTGTGGCTGTGAGTACAAATTAACTGTGTAGAATAAACCTGTATGTATCCAATGAGTTAAATCAGGAAGCATTGTTCTATCGGGGGTAAACAAATTAAAAAGGTCTAATTTATAACCAAACTGGCCATTTCCCTGTGAGGAATACAATTAGGCTGATTGAAAATGCTGGACATGTATTGATGCTGGCTGTCTAATTAATGCCCTCTTTTACTGGCATGAACAGCAAGCAGCCTGCTACCCATTTGTTCTATGTCTGTGTGTCTGTGTCCCTTAGTGACAATGTTGAGTCACATAGGTTTGGGTGTGTATGTGTGTGTGTCAGTCTTTGTGTGTGTCTACATTCCCTTTGTTCCACACAATACATGATGCTTCACATAGGTTTGCTGTGTATTACAAATCTGCTCACTGCTGTGTGTGTGTGTGTGTGTGAGAGAGAGAGAGAGATTGCTTGAATGCATAAGTGTGTGTATTATACTGTATATTTAATGATTAGACACACATTTTCTCCATATTCTCAATGTCTGCAGTAGCTCCTCTTTCCTCCATGTTCTATTTGAAATCCACAGCTCCATCCCTGGGGTACAACAAACGTAAAGTAGCAGCGCTAGCAGGTTGCTGTACAGTCACCCTTAGCTTGCTCTCCTGTTCTCTACCACTGTTCTATAACACGGTTCCAGCCAGGTCAGACAGAGAGAGGAACACATGTCTTATGACAGAACAGTGACCCCCCCACCCTCTCCGCTCTGACACCTCCTATGTGGCGACCCCTGACCTCTCTCCTCTCGCTAAACAACTGTGATATCATGTTCCTCTCAGGTCACCCCACAGGGGATCCCCTCTGATTCATTAGAAACACAGACGGGTTACAACGGACCCTAAATTATTCAACACCCACTTGTGAGTCGGAGAGAAAGAAAGAAACCACCGCCCTCTCCATCCCTCCCAAATCAATCAATCCTGTTTAAAATGGGCTGTGTGTGGGGGAATAAAAATGGATGTGGGTACATTGGAGAGGCCTGTAGACTGTTAGAGGTAATACTCAGCGGCACCAGGCACAGTAAGACATCAGTTCTGAGGTATTTGGGAGGTTTCTCGTCACTGTGAGTGTGGCCCAGATCTCATTCTGAGGTGAAAATAAGCAAAGAGACCTGTTGGGAGAGCTGTGTTGGCAGGAGGCCATTCTGGAGAGGTGTGAGAACATACACACACACACAGACAGACAGACAGACAGACAGACAGACAGACAGACAGACAGACAGACAGACAGACAGACAGACAGACAGACAGACAGACAGACAGACAGACAGACAGAGAGAGAGAGAGAGAGAGAGAGAGAGAGAGAGAGAGAGAGAGAGAGAGAGAGAGAGAGAGAGAGAGAGAGAGAGAGAGAGAGAGAGAGAGAGAGAGAGAGAGAGATAGATAGATAGATAGATAGATAGATAGATAGATAGAGACGGCGAGAGAGAGAGACGGAGAGACGGAAAAAGAGAGAGAGAGATAGAAAGATAGATAGATAGAAAGAGAAAGAGAGAAAGAGAGAGAGAGAGAGATAGATAAAGAGAGGAATCAAGAGAGAGAGAGAGAGAGAGAGAGAGAGATAGATAGATAGATAGATAGATAGATAGATAGATAGAAAGGGAGAGAGAGAGACGGAGAGAGAGAGAGAGACGAGAGAGAGAGAGACGGAGAGAGAGAGAGAGAGAGACGGAAAGAGAGAGAGAGAGAAAGAGAGAGAGAGAGATAGATAGATAGAAAGATAGATAGATAGAGAGAAAGAGAGAGAGAGAGAGAGAGAGAGATAGATAAAGAGAGGAATCAAGAGAGAGGAAGAGAGAGAGAGAGAGTTCTACTGATCTCCGGACAGGAATAAATTCCACCAGTAAACAGAGAAAGGCAATAGATGTCAGCAAGGCAGTCTGACATCCTGCCAGTTACTGAGTATACAGTATATGTCTACAAACATCTATGGTCTGCCACCATGGTGCACAAAAACACTCATTCTGGAGAGAGAGGTCCGGTTAGGGAATCATACAACTGTAGAACTGCTTCCCCTTTCTCTCTCTCTACCACCTCCGATCCCTCCCTCCCTTCATGCTATGCGAGCCAATTCTCTGGTGGCAACATTCTAAAAAAGGAAACAGATGTGTTGCCCCCGGCTCTTTTCTCTTTTAATAGGCGTTTAATAGGCGTATTCCTGACAGAGCTAGCTGGAGTTCACCTTGATGTCACATATTAACAGCAGCCAGCACTGGGCTCATGGCTGAGGGTTGGCTTCCATTCATGGGCACACGCTGCACAGCTAAATATAATGAGGAGGAAGAGGAGGAGGCAGACCTGGGTTCAAATACTGTTTGAAATCATTTGAGCTTGAATGAGCTTGCCTGTTGTATTGGAACCAATTAAAACGCCTCAAAAGTGCAAACCCTGCCCACCTGGTACCCCAGACAGGCTAAACCTAAACACTCAGCAAATAGTATTTGAACCCAGGTCTGGGAAGTCACTTGTAGATTTACTGTGACTCCTTTATTCTCTCGGGTCTATTTTCCTGATGCAAGGTGTGTGGCAAGGTGTGTGTGGATCTGTGTGTGGGAGACAGGTTGTATGTGTATAGATCTGTGTGTGGGAGACAGGCTGTATGTGTATAGATCTGTGTGAGGGAGACAGGCTGTATGTGTATAGATCTGTGTAAGGGAGACAGGCTGTATGTGTGTGGATCTGTGTGTGGGAGACAGGCTGTATGTGAATAGATCTGTGTGTGGGAGACAGGCTGTATGTGTATAGATCTGTGTAAGGGAGACAGGCTGTATGTGTGTGGATCTGTGTATGGGAGACAGGCTGTATGTGTATAGATCTGTGTGTGGGAGACAGGCTGTATGTGTATAGATCTGTGTGTGGGAGACAGGCTGTATGTGTATAGATCTGTGTGTGGGAGACAGGCTGTATGTGTATAGATCTGTGTATGGGAGACAGGTTGTATGTGTATAGATATGTTTGTGGGAGACAGGCTGTATGTGTGTGGATCTGTGTGTGGGAGACAGGCTGTATGTGTATAGATCTGTGTGGGGGAGACAGGCTGTATGTGTATAGATCTGTGTGTGGGAGACAGGCTGTATGTGAATAGATCTGTGTGTGGGAGACAGGCTGTATGTGTATAGATCTGTGTGTGGGAGACAGGCTGTATGTGTATAGATCTGTGTGTGGGAGACAGGCTGTATGTGTATAGATCTCTGTGTGGGAGACAGGCTGTATGTGTATAGATCTGTGTGTGGGAGACAGGCTGTATGTGTATAGATCTGTGTGTGGGAGACAGGCTGTATGTGTATAGATCTGTGTGTGGGAGACAGGCTGTATGTGGATGTGGATGGCTCTGTTGTGTTGTCACAGTGAAGATAGACAGGCTCCTCTCTAAGTGGGTCTTTGTGTTGCGGTGTCAGGACCATCTTTGGATGAGTGCTCATGTGTGGCTGAGGGAGTGTGTCTTCCCTCTCTCTTTCTCTATCTCTCGCCTCTCCCTATCTATCTCTAACCCCTCTCCTCTGGGGTTGGGAATTTCTAGGGACCTCATGATACAAAATTATCAAGATACTTAAGTACCAATATGACAGGTATTGGGATTCTCACAATTCTCATGATCCTATACAGTATGTGTTGCAATTCGATACTGCCATTTTATTTTGCGATTTGATGTTCCAAACATACAAACATATTGCTCACTATATGCCTGCTAAGATGATGGTTTGCAAACCGGAGTTTTAGCGCAAAGTACTGTATCTACATAATATCACCCTAAATTATATTGTGACATGTGCTGTAACTGTACTGATTTATCCCCCATCACTACTCTCCTCCTTTCTCCCTCCCTCTCGCACCCACCTTTCCTCTCCCCCTGCCTCTCTACCTTCCCCTCCTCCCTTATTCATTCCCTCACTTCCTGTTTGGTCGTACGGTTGACCAGCAGATCATCCGATCGATCCCAGATAGCCGTGGTTAAACCAGATTACTGCTGCACCATTTGGAGCTGCAGACACAAAAGGAATGAAAAAACAACCAGGAAAATAGAATATCAAACTATGTTACTTCCAGGGTCAGGTCTGTCAGGGGATGTCTTGTTAAAGCTAAAGGACGTTTATTGTTCATTATTTCCTGTCTGTTGGACTAAGGTGAAGTCAGGGCCACTGTACAGTCCCTACAGACTGACGTTCATTGTCTTGTGAATCCCACTTCAGACAAAGAACAAAAACATTTAAATGCTTTGTAGAGAATTCATAGTCTTTGTAGGTATAACATAGATGTCTCATCAATCATTTATAAGCAACGTCGTATTACATAAAGGGTCATAGTACATACATTCCAAATGGGCTTAAGTCTTCATTGTTTCATTTTAAGTGCGACTGGTGTCTTTTGGTGTCAGTATTGTGATCAGCTGGTTGGTTCTGTGCTGTGGGTCTGTCTGGGTGTGGTGTTTGGTGTTGAGGTCTGGATCTTTTGCATTTATAGTTCAGTCATTTAGCAGACTCTCTTATCCAGAGAGACTTACAGTTAGTCCATTCATCTTAACAGAGCTGGGTGAGACAACCACATCACAGTCACAGTAAATACATCTTTCTGCTATAAAGAATTTAATCAGCAAAGTCAGAGCTAGTAGGAAAAGACGAAAGCAAAAATGGACTGCAGAAGACTGACCGAGAGGTCTTATTTAAGATAGTGTTTGAAGAGGTAACGTGTTTGAAGAGGTAACGTGTTTGAAGAGGTAATGTGTTTGAAGAGGTAATGTGTTTGAAGAGGTAACGTGTTTGAAGAGGTAATGTGTTTGAAGAGGTAATGTGTTTGAAGAGGTAACGTGTTTGAAGAGGTAATGTGTTTGAAGAGGTAATGTGTTTGAAGAGGTAATGTATTTGAAGGAGGACCATACGTCAGGACTACCGGGCATGATGACTCCTTGCTGTCCCCAGTCCACCTGGCCTTGCTGCTATTCCAGTTTCAACTGTTCTACCTGCGGTTATGGAACCCCTACCTGTCCCAGACCTGCTGTTTTCAACTCTTAATGATCGGCTATGAAAAGCCAACTGACATTTATTCCTGATTATTATTTGACCATGCTTGTCACTTATGAACATTTTGAACATCTTGGCCATGTTCTGTTATAATCTCCACCCGGCACAGCCAGAAGAGGACTGGCCACCCCTCATAGCCTGGTTCCTCTCTAGGTTTTTTCCTAGGTTTTGGCCTTTCTAGGGAGTTTTTCCTAGCCACCGTGCTTCTACACCTGCATTGCTTGCTGTTTGGGGTTTTAGGCTGGGTTTCTGTACAGCACTTCGAGATATTAGCTGATGTACGAAGGGCTATATAAAATAAACTTGATTTGATTTGATTTGAAGAGGTAACGTGTTTGAAGAGGTAATGTGTTTGAAGAGGTAACGTGTTTGAAAAGGTAATGTGTTTGAAGAGGTAACGTGTTTGAAGAGGTAATGTGTTTGAAGAGGTAATGTGTTTGAAGAGGTAACGTGTTTGAAGATGTAACGTGTTTGAAGAGGTAACGTGTTTGAAGAGGTAATGTGTTTGAAGAGGTAACGTGTTTGAAGAGGTAACGTGTTTGAAGAGGTAACGTGTTTGAAGAGGTAATGTGAAGAGTAATGTGTTTGAAGAGGTAACGTGTTTGAAGAGGTAACGTGTTTGAAGATGTAATGTGTTTGAAGAGGTAACGTGTTTGAAGAGGTAACGTGTTTGAAGAGGTAACGTGTTTGAAGAGGTAACATGTTTGAAGAGGTAACGTGTTTGAAGAGGTAATGTGAAGAGGTAACGTGTTTGAAGAGGTAACGTGTTTGAAGAGGTAACGTGTTTGCAGAGATAATGTGTTTGAAGAGGTAACGTGTTTGAAGAGGTAACGTGTTTGAAGAGGTAATGTGTTTGAAGAGGTAATGTGAAGAGTAATGTGTTTGAAGAGGTAACGTGTTTGAAGAGGTAACGTGTTTGAAGAGGTAACGTGTTTGAAGAGGTAATGTGAAGAGTAATGTGTTTGAAGAGGTAACGTGTTTGAAGAGGTAACGTGTTTGAAGAGGTAACGTGTTTGAAGAGGTAATGTGTTTGAAGAGGTAACGTGTTTGAAGAGGTAATGTGTTTGAAGAGGTAATGTGTTTGAAGAGGTAACGTGTTTGAAGAGGTAATGTGAAGAGTAATGTGTTTGAAGAGGTAACGTGTTTGAAGAGGTAACGTGTTTGAAGAGGTAACGTGTTTGAAGAGGTAATGTGTTTGAAGAGGTAATGTGTTTGAAGAGGTAACATTTCAGATGTTTTTTGGAGAAGATGTGAAGCTGGTTCCACCATTGAGTTTCAAGGTTCAAGTTTTAATGTCACATGGACAAGTACAGTGAAATGCCAACAATGCAGTAATCAAGAACAATGTGATACAAAAAATAACAAGGTAGAACAAAAACACACGAGATATAAAATAAGAAATAAGAAGAACACGATAAAGTAAGTAAGCATGTAAGCATGAGTGTTTGTATGTGTGTTGGAGTAGCAGTGTTTATAAGCAGATGATGGAGTGAGTGTTTGTATGTGTGTTGGAGTAGCAGTGTTTATAAGCAGCTGATGGAGTGAGTGTTTGTATGTGTGTTGGAGTAGCAGTGTTTATAAGCAGATGATGGAGTGAGTGTTTGTATGTGTGTTGGAGTAGCAGTGTTTATAAGCAGCTGATGGAGTGAGTGTTTGTATGTGTGTTGGAGAAGCAGTGTTTATAAGCAGATGATGGAGTGAGTGTTTGTATGTGTGTTGGAGTAGCAGTGTTTATAAGCAGATGATGGAGTGAGTGTTTGTATGTGTGTTGGAGTAGCAGTGTTTATAAGCAGATGATGGAGTGAGTGTTTGTATGTGTGTTGGAGTAGCAGTGTGTGTACTGTGAGAAGAGCTTGGATTGGGCCGAGTGGGACCTGACCTCCCGTCGGGGTGAGACAGCCAAGAGACCAGAAGTGGCAGAACGGAGTGCTCAGGTTGGGGTGTAGGGTTTGAGCATAGCCTGAAGCTAGGGAGGGGCAGTTCCCCTTGCTGCTCCGTATGGATGGGTGTTGTAGTTTTCACTGAGAGGTCACACTTTGCAGTGACTGAACTGAAGCAGAGACCTCTCTTTTCCAACCTCTCCTCTCCTTTATGACTTACTATTTACTGATGTCTTTCTCCCTCTGTTCTTTCCCTCCTTCCACACTGTTCCCTTCCCTCCCTCCCCCTGTTCCCTTCCCTCCCTCCCTCCCTCCCTCCCTCCCTCCCTCCCTCCCTCGTCCTCTTCTTCTCTCTCGTCCTCTTCTCTCCGCTACCCTCCGGGGTCTATTTGAGAATACACTATGCAGGTGTCAGGCAGGCGATCCGAAGCCATCCATTCTCTAATCTAATGGACTTACAGCTTGGCCTTCTTTGACCCTTAAAGTGTTTGCGGTGGCAGGCAGGGCCGTGTGTGGCAGGGCTGGCCTGGCTGCTGGCCTGGCTGCTGGCCTGGCTGCTGGCCTGGCTGCTGGCAGCGGCATTAGTGTGACATTCTCTCCTTCTCTCCTCCTAGTACTCAGCTGTCTGTTTGATCGCCCCACCACACGGCAGATCTCATTTCAGAGTGAAAAGCTGGATTTGACAAAGAGGGACCTTGAGTGCGGACGTCTGATTGATTTGCGAGAGGGAGGGAGGAGGGTGAGGGGGGAGGAGGGGATGTGGAGGTAAGGTTTGTCTGTCTGTGTAAACACATCTTCTAATCTAAAGCTACTGCGTAGTGCAGGGCCAGGCGTCAGGGCCAGAGAAATTCCCTTCACAGACTAACTAACTGGCCATGGCCTGAGGTTCTATAGAACCAGCCAGGGTCAATCTTATTTTCAACAGAGTAAATAACTAAAGTCTAATGAAATGGATGGATGCACGGTCTGAATTTAAAAGCTGTTTTCCCATCTTATCTTCTCTGGTTGTCTCTCTCTTCTGCTCTGCCTGATGGAGAAACCTCCTGCTGAAAGAGAGAGAAGAGGGACAGGAGGGCTGATGGGTACTCTTCTTTTTGGTTCAGGCCTAGGCTTGAAATTAGTAGTTGTGACATGCTGTGCCCCACACCAGCAATATGACGGTTTCTCTAAAGATTTCTCTTTCAATTCTGTTCACTGCAAAGATAATTATCACAGTAAAATGTCACAGAACTCAACCACTAGCCTAACGGCCTAAAGGGCTGTAGTGACTGTAAGGCCCCGGAGTTCTCTGCTGTTAATTGTGTTATTTCTGGACAGTGGAGAGATTGACCCTACTGGTGCTCTGCTCTGGCCCCTGTCATCTACCTTCTCTCCTTCTTCCCCCCCCTCTCTCTCCCCACTCTGTCTCCCCCTCTCTCCTCTTGTCCCCCCCCTCTCTCCCCTTCTCCCCTCTCTCACTCTCACTTATTCTCTCTCTATCTCTCCCTCTTTCCATCCCTCTATAACATGACATGTTTTAATGCTTTCCTCCATTATCCATCTCTCCCTCTATCACTACCTCTCTCTTTCTCATCGCTCTCTCTCCCCCTCTCTTTCTCCTTCTCCCCCTCTCTCTCTCCTTCACACTCTCTCTCTCTCCTTTTCTCTCTTTTTCTCTCTCCCTCTATTACTACCTCTCTCACTCTTTCTCCTCTCTCTTTCTATCCATTGTAATCCCCCCTCTCTCTCTGCCTCTGCAGCTCCTTCTTGCCCCTATTCTCTCTCTCTCTCTCTCTCTCTCTTTTCCTAATATCTTCAGCTAACATTAAAAGCACTATCTCAGAAATTAGTGCTTGACCTCAGCCTCCTAATAGAGATAATGTCTGTACAGTCACAGGGAGAAAGAGAGAGAGAGAGAGAGAGAGAGAGATGGAGGAAAAAGAGGAGACGGATGGTATGGAGAAAGGTCAGAGAGATGGAGGGAGAGAGAGGAGACGATGGTATGGAGAAAGGTCAGAGAGATGGAGCGAGAGAGAGGAGACGATGGTATGGAGAAAGGTCAGAGAGATGGAGGGAGAGAGAGGAAGAGATGGAGGAAAAAGAGGAGATGATGGTATGGAGAAAGGTCAGAGAGATGGAGGGAGAGAGAGGAGACGATGGTATGGAGAAAGGTCAGAGAGATGGAGGGAGAGAGAGGAAGAGATGGAGGAAAAAGAGGAGACGATGGTATGGAGAAAGGTCAGAGAGATGGAGGGAGAGAGAGGAGACAGATGGTATGGAGAAAGGTCAGAGAGATGGAGGGAGAGAGAGGAGACAGATGGTATGGCGAAAGGTCAGAGAGATGGAGGGAGAGAGAGGAGACGGATGGTATGGAGAAAGGTCAGAGAGATGGAGGGAGAGAGAGGAGACGATGGTATGGAGAAAGGTCAGAGAGATGGAGGGAGAGAGAGGAAGAGATGGAGGAAAAAGAGGAGACGATGATATGGAGAAAGGTCAGAGAGATGGAGGGAGAGAGAGGAGACGGATGGTATGGAGAAAGTTCAGAGAGATGGAGGGAGAGAGAGGAGACAGATGGTATGGCGAAAGGTCCGAGAGATGGAGGGAGAGAGAGGAGACGGATGGTATGGAGAAAGGTCAGAGAGATGGAGGGAGAGAGAGGAAGAGATGGAGGAAAAAGAGGAGACGATGATATGGAGAAAGGTCAGAGAGATGGAGGGAGAGAGAGGAGACGGATGGTATGGAGAAAGGTCAGAGAGATGGAGGGAGAGAGAGGAGACAGATGGTATGGCGAAAGGTCAGAGAGATGGAGGGAGAGAGAGGAGACGGATGGTATGGAGAAAGGTCAGAGAGATGGAGGGAGAGAGAGGAGACGATGGTATGGAGAAAGGTCAGAGAGATGGAGGGAGAGAGACGGAAGGGAGGATCATTATTTCTTCCTTTGGTTGATCAGCTGTGGGAATTCATTGAGAGCCTATACACACACACACACACACACACACACACACACACACACACACACACACACACACACACACACACACACACACACACACACACACACACACACACACACACACACACACACACACACACACACACCTGTGTTCTGTTCCTCCTCACAGCAGCATAGTAAAACACCTGCAAAGAGATTCACCGCCGCACAGACAACTAGAGCTCAGGGAATCAAGCTGTTTCATTTAGAGAAGAGGGAGGGGTGAGGGGGAGAGAGGACTGATAAAAGCTCTCTATGGAACCATTCATTCTATAGAAAGCAACCAATCCTTTGAGCCGCTCACGTGATGAGTAACCATGAGATTTAACCAGAGCTGATGCCTAGGCCCTACAGACCTTTAGCTCAGATGGTTAATTACACTATTGAGGAATGCAGGCAGTATGAGTTTGATCCCCTAGTCAGTGTCCTGGCATGGAGGAGGGCTAGTGGAAGATCTCATTACCATATCTCCACCAGCAGCAGTAAATTAGCAGCGCTCGCTCACAGTTGTTAAAGCGTAATAAAGGATCATCTGAGTGAGAGCCCCGTGACCAGGCCTCCATCTGTCATCTGCAAACACCACTTTACCAATGTGCAGATGGAGCTATATCCCTGCCTCTCTTTTTCTCTACTTTCTTCATCTCTATCGTCATCTCTTGGTCTCTTTCTCTCTCTTTCTCTTATTCCCGCCCTCTCCATCTTTCTCTCTGTCTCTCTCACTCTCTCCCTACCTCCATTTCTCTCTCTGTCCTCTCCTTCTCTTGCGGTCTCCCTCCCTCCACTCCCTCCTTCCCTCCCCCAACTCCCTCCCTCCCTATCTCTCTGTGTCTGTTATGAGGAGGTGTGATGGAGATACAGACAACAGCCTTGGGTCCATGCAGCTCAGTCAGTCAGTCAGTCAGTCAGCCAGTCAGTCAGTCAGCCAGTCAGTCAGCCAGTCAGCCAGTCAGTCAGTCAGTCAGCCAGTCAGTCAGTCAGCCAGTCAGTCAGTCAGTCAGCCAGTCAGTCAGTCAGTCAGTCAGTCAGCCAGTCAGTCAGCCAGTCAGTCAGTCAGCCAGTCAGTCAGCCAGTCAGTCAGTCAGCCAGTCAGTCAGCCAGTCAGCCAGTCAGTCAGTCAGTCAGTCAGCCAGTCAGTCAGCCAGTCAGTCAGTCAGCCAGTCAGTCAGCCAGTCAGTCAGTCAGCCAGTCAGTCAGTCAGTCATTCTCATACCAGATTGATATTCTCTTCAGGTTTCAGATGGGCCACGCTGATGAAAAGCAACCAACATCCATCATTCTTTGAAAGTGCTCCGCTTTTAATATCGCAAACTAGAAAACTAAAACAGTGCTTGTGGTGAGGAAAACATATTAGTCATCCATAGCTGGTGCTATCGCTGTACTGCAGCCCGCTACACAAATGAGATAGTTTTCTAGGTCATTTGTGAGGGAGGCGTTTGTGTTGAGTGCTTGAACGCTGGGATCCTAGAGTAGCATTTCAACTGATAGACCTGCTTTGCTTTCACAGTATTGTCACTTCTATGACGTTGCTGCTAACCGCTGTTTATGGATGTTTCTATGTATGCTGTAACAGACACATGAAGGCTTTATAGTGAGCAATGCTTCTTCAGCTCTCCTTAATGTAAGTTGGTTACTGGGCCCATATCTCACCAGCCCCCTTGTCTTTCATAGGGGAGAGAGAAATGAGAAAACATTTTATTTTGGAGAGACAATAAAGCAGTGAAATGGAAAAACTGAATCCATTAAAAAATGTAATGACTTGAGCGAGTCTGTGAGCGTCTGTCTGTTAACTTCTGTCCTTTATAGATATTATTGTGTGATTCTTCTGGCCAAAGCCAGAGGTGTAAAAGCTAAGAAGTGTTGCTTTTCTGTTTAAAAAAACTCTGTTAATTACAACATTTGCTTTCTAGACAGGAGTGAAAGAGAACATATTATTTCCATTAGAGAGTACTTGAAGTGGTGGTTATATTTGCTGCTGTTTTTCTGATCCTCCAACAGTAAGTAGCAACAAACTGGTGCAATAGCCAATTACTCCAGCTCTAGCCATGAGAAATTAGCAACAATAGAATCAATGCCATATTGAATGTAGACTTTACCCTATTCTATTTTTGACTAGACACGACAAACACACACTCACACGCATGCAAGCACACACACACACGCACGCACGCACGCACGCACGCACGCACACACACACACACACACACACACACACACACACACACACACAAACTCTCTCTCTCTCTCTCTCTCTCTCTCTCTCTCTCTCTCTCTCTCTCTCTCTCTCTCTCTCTCTCTCTCTCTCTCTCTCTCTCTCTCTCTCTCTTAGTTACCAGGAGGAAGAGGATGGTAGAGGGGCAGTGGTGGTGAATATTGATGCTGCTGGTATTGATTGAGGACCTGTAGGGTTTGCCTTCATGTTTGTGTGTATGTGTGTGTAGGGATTGTCTTTGTTTATTCATCCTGCTTCCTGCCTGCTGCCTCCATCCTGGCTGTCTTTCCAGGAGACTTTATGGAGCATCCAGTCTGAGACTGGCTGCCTGGCTGCACATTATTAGGGCAGTATAGATGGCCCATTAAAATGGCGGGTGAAACACGCCGTTGTCTGCTCTGATACACAACACAGGTCAATCATGGAAACCAGACCTGGTGTGTGTCCCAAATGGCACCCTTTTCCCTATAGAGTGCAATACTTTAGATCAGGGTCCATAAGGCTTTGGCCAAAAGTAGTGCACTATATAGGGAATAGGGTGACATTTTGGATGCTACCCAAAGCTGTGGGCTCTCACACACAAGGCCACAGAGAGAGAAAGAGAGAGCGATTGACAGCTGACATATTCAACATTCCGCTATAGTATCTTACTGTATAGTGTATAACTTTATTACCTAATGCTGTTGCAACTGTAGTATTACCTTCAACACAGAGACATGTGATGTATGCAATCTACCTCAAATCTAATGCTGAATGAAGTTGGAAGATTAGCCAAGTTCTTGACAGACCCTGCATCTAAGAGAGTTCTGTGAATTTGATTAGGTAATTTTAGGGCTGTTTACTGCAGTCAGATGTCAGGTGTGTGAGAGATACCAGTGGTAATGCTAAATTGGGTTATTTGCTCTGATCGCTAGCAGGTCTATGAGAGGGTTGTGGTGAATACTGTGTTGTGGCCCGTGGGTTGGAAAAGCACTGGATTGGAGCGTTGTGTAACCACAGCGTTCAGCATTAAGTGCCACTTATTCAGATTACGGCACTGCTCAGATAGAATCACCTGTTTTCACAACACTGAGTGGAGAGAGTGCCTGGTTTTCTCTCTCTTTTTCTGCCTGGGTTTGTACTGATGATTATTCTGATGTAGGAGTTATGATGTAGATTAGTTTTGACCTCATCGATCATCAGATCCTGACCTGTACAGTCTGTAATCCTGTATACAAACAGCATGTGCTGCATGTATACCTACTGGTCTGTATCTCTCCAGAAACCTGCTCAAAGGGCAGATGTCCCCCCCTCTACCCCACAGCTGTTCTGCATTGCCACCATGCTGTCACTGTCACAAGGTCTTACTCACCTGCCTCACCCATCTGACTGGTCCCTCCCCCCTCCAGGCTCCACAGTACCCACCCAGTGCCAATAAGACCCCTCTTCACTGGCTACTCTTAGACAAATCTCCTGACCTGTCGCTCCCTCCCTCTGTCCTGTGGTAAAGATTGGAGGGATTGGGCTCTGTCAACTATCACTGGTTGTGAGGGTGGGAGGCCAGTATGCCCTCTGGGCCCTACAGCGTTGGCAGGAGGCAGGACACTACTCTCTCCCAGTCTGGATATGATATAACCTCATGACTACTGAATATATACAGCTGTATTTCTCTACTGCTACTGTCCTGCTATTGTTGTTCTGTCTGTTGTGATTGGCTGGATGACACCTGACCCGCCCCTTAATCAATTAAAGCAACGCTCCAGATGTTGACAGGCGAGAGGGAGGATAATTAGGATGAAATTATTATGAGGGTAGATACTTTGTGTGTGTGTGTGTGTGTGTGTGTGTGTGTGTGTGTGTGTGTGTGTGTGTGTGTGTGTGTGTGTGTGTGTGTGTGTGTGTGTGTGTCTGTGTCTGTGTGTGTGTGTGTGTGTGTGTGTGTGTGTGTGTGTGTGTGCGTGTGTGTGAACTCGGACGGGCCGGCCCATTGTGTGGAGCTGAATGTGTGTGTATGAAGTGTGTAAGAGTTATTCACACCTTCATACCTCATTAACATGTACACTGTAAACCACTCTGTGTGCGTGTGTTTGTGTGAGTGCGCGAGTGTGTGTGTGCGTGTGCATTTGTGTGTATCTCAGCTCAGTCCCTGTGCCAGCCAGCACTGTCCTGTATGCAGACTGCAGCACATGGAGCGAGCACTATATTTTACTGTAGTGAACACACAGGAGACATGGAGGCAGGTGTTAGTGTGTGTTGTTGTTCCAGCCAGCCAGCCAGGCTTCTCAGGTAGTTCCTTTCCCCAACACTAGTTGACTCAAGACCAAGACTTGAAAGCAAGCTCAGCACCTGGCATCAAAGCTCCAATGGTCATGGGACCAAAAGAGGTTCTCCCTTCCTCTAGTGCTTCTTCTTAGCCTTCTTTCTTGCTTGCGTTCTCTGTTTCTAACTCTCTCTCTCTCTCTCTCTCTCACACACACACACACACACACACACACACACACACACACACACACACACACACACACACACACACACACACACACACACACACACACACACACACACACACACACACACCTACCTCAGCCTTGTCTCTCTCACTCTACTGCAGTCATGTTGATATTATCCGCAGGCTTGGGTTGCTCATGTTCTGTAACCTTAAATGGAGTTCCTCTGGCTGGAGAACAAGAAAAGATAAAGAATTGGCAATAAAACGGTCCAGAAGTGTAATTACTTCCTGAATGATTATAATTACATGTTGTCGATGACACTGCCTTTCTGACTACCCCTCAGGGCTCTGTCTAGAAACTCCTGAACATGGAACTTCTATATTTCCTCTGTATGTTTAACACAGCTGACAGTTAACTACTTCAAGTATTGACAAAATGTAAATCTGTCACATTGGCACAAAGATTCTGACAAGATTGGTTAAATTATTCAGTTAGCTTATTGGATTTCTCCTTTAGTCAGCGTAGGCTGGTAGTGCTGGGATAAGTAAGAACTCTCTGTCTTCTTCCCCTGACTGGGCCTCCTGGGATCTGAACCTATAACCTTCTGGTCTGGTGACTGACACAGTAGCTCTGACCTACGTCACACAGCAACACGTGATGATGATGATGGATGGGACATAGGAAAAGGGGTATACAACTTTCAACTGATTTGGGATACAGAAGGGCTAAATAATAAATAAAGTTATGAGAGAGAGAGAGAGAGTTTGAGTTTTTATAAAACCTTTATTTTCTACTCAATTGTTAACATAAATAATGACACACTGCCTTTTCAGAAATGAAACAATGAATGTAATTCCTACACAAAATAAATAAAAATAAAAATACAAAAGAACATATACATTCAACTTATTTCCTCAACAAAAAATAATTTCCCCTCCTCTACAAAACAAAGCGCTCCTTCATATGCCCACTTCTCCTCAAACAATGGGAGATCTTTTACAGCTGAGAAAAACTCAAAATCCACTTTTATTCTTGCTTTCACTAATCCTTTAAAAACACATCTTATATCCTTCTCATATCCCGTGTCTATTTTATGTTTCCTACTCAAAAAAATTGACATCTTAGCTTGTCCCAAAATAAAATTTAACATTTGACATTTTCTTTTCTGTTGCTTACTATATTGAAACCCCAAAATAAAAACATTGTTATTAAAAATCTCACCTACAGCTCTAAACAATGATTCCAGTATTTCCAATAAAGGTTTTATCCTCTCACACTCCATAAAACAGTGAAAAATGGTTTCTCTTATATTACAAAAAGGACATCCATCTCTAACATCTGAATTAATGACAGATACAAAAGCATTAACTGCAATAATGCCATGTAACACCCTCCATTGCATATCACCAGTACCCTTTTGTAACGGTGGTTTGTACAGTGCTCTCCATGCTGGCTTTACCTTGTCATCAATTCCCAATTTTACCCTCCATGGAGTGTCTTTTCTATTTTTCAATTTCTCTTTGTTTAACACCTTAACACACCCCCTATACAAATCCTTCCCATTCACCTCATCCAAACCCACCTCCTCCAACCCTCTCAAATCCAACAATATACCCTTTCTCTCTGACTCTGTGATATTTGGTGTAATCCCTAATCTTGGAAATGAGACGTCTTCATCTTGTTCCTTCTTCTTGTGGCTATTAAGCATTCCCCATTCTTCCGCTGACAGAGCTTTCCTGCAGCTTCCCAGCATTTGTCCAACAATCCTTTCCGACCTCACCCCCAAATGTTCAGCCAACCGTCTTCCATCCATTAAGTCGGGCCCAGCCATTGCCATTAACTGTCTTAAGGTGATTATTTTTCCCTTCACCAGAATCTTGGAGAAATGTGGAACAGCTGCAGTTGTACAATCCAGTCTTGCCCCACACACCAGAGGTTCCTCCAACAGCCAATGCACTGACTCCGCTGAAGTTCGTCTGGACACCTTCATTATGCTCCACACTCTGAGAAGGCCTCTGTAAAACGGAGGTACTCCCTCCCTAGAAATCTGGCTACTATCAACCAGAAATAAAGCCTTCTTTAAACCTAAACCTCCAACCCTCTGTAACACAAGGCCTGCTACCCCCCTCCACACCACATTTTCCTGTCCATAAAGCAACCTTTGAATAAACTGAAAACGGAAAGCAGCAGCCCTACTAGCAAGATGTACCAGACCTTGTCCCCCCTCCTCTTTTGACAAATACAAAACACTTTGTGGAACCCAGTGATATTTATCCCAAAAAAAATCTACCATAATTGCCTGTATCTTAGCCAGAAGACCAGAAGGTGGTTCTAAAACTGCCAACCGATGCCATAATGCAGAGGCAATCACATTGTTAACTATAATAGTTCTCCCCCTATATGACATTCGAGATAACAACCAACGCCATCTCCTCATCCTCCCTTCCACCATTTCAACCACCCCAATCCAATTTCTTTCCATAATCCCCTCATCTCCTAAGTACACTCCAAGATACTTAAACCCTCCCTTACACCATTCCAATCCCCCTGGCAAAGCCATGATCCCTCCAGACCATTCTCCAATCTGTAATGCACAACTCTTTTCCCAATTTACTTTTGCCGAGGATATTCCCCTAAACCGATCAACCATTAGACTCAAACTATCCACCTCCGCTTGATTTTTCACTAAAACAACTACATCATCAGCATAGGCTGAAAGACGAATAGGAGGAATATCCTTGGAAAGGTACACCCCTTCAATGCGACTTCTAATGCTATTTAGTAGTGGCTCTATAGCAATGGCATACAGCATCCCTGATAAAGAACATCCCTGCCTAATACCTCTACACACTTTAAAAGGAGCACTCAAACCACCGTTAACTTTCAATACACTTTCAATGTCACCATATATCACCTTTATCATGTCAATAAAACCAGAGCTGAACCCAAACGCCTCAAGCGTATGCCATAAATATTGATGTTCAACTCGGTCAAATGCCTTTTCCTGATCAATTGAAATTAGACCTGCATCCACCCCAATAGCCCTAGAGATGTCCAAAAAGTCACGAATCAGAGAAATGTTATCCCCTATCTGCCTGCCAGGAACACAGTAGGACTGGTCCGTATGTATGATTTGCCCCATCACCTCCCTCAGCCTGTTGGACAAAGCCTTGGACAGGATCTTATAATCAGTGCACAATAAAGCCACCGGCCTCCAGTTTTTCACCTCCCTAGGGTCTCCCTTTTTGGGCAGTAGGGTGAGGACAGCCCTTCTGCAGCTTAATGGTAGTAACCCTCCGGTTAAACTATCATTAACCACTGCCAGCCAATCTTCTCCCAACATAGTCCAAAAAGACTTAAAAAAGTCAACGGGAAGCCCATCAAAGCCTGGTGCCCTTCCATTTTCCATGCCTTTTAATGCAGAGTATAACTCCTGCAAAGACAATGGTTGCTCAAGCTCAACCTGAGCTTCTGCATCCACCTTTGGGAGCCCATCAAGGAACTTCTGTGTCACTGTTTTATCCTCTTTGTACTCACACTTGTAGAGCTCAGCATAGAACTCTACTGCCCTCTTTCTAATTTCACTAGGGCTAGTGAGCTCTTGTCCAACAGCTGATTTGAGACAATGAATAATTTTTCTTTGTCCATTCTTTTTCTCTAAACCAAAGAAAAATTTGGATGAGGCATCCATTTCAGATATTCCCTGAAACTTACTTCTCACCAATGCCCCCTGTGCTCTGATACCCAGCAGATCTGCCAATTCAACTTTTTTTTTCTTGAGTGCCTGCGTATGGCCCCAATCTCCTGTGGTCTCAACCAACGTCATGAGTTCCACTATTTCAAACTCTAGGGCTTTCATTGATCTGATGATATCCTTGGTGACATTCCTCGTGTATTGATTACAAAATTGTTGAATCTGGATTTTCCCTATATCCCACCACTGTTGAATGGATATAAAACTGTCCTTTTGAGACCTCCACCTCTCCCAGAAAAAACAAAAACATTTCCTGAAGTGAGCATCACTCAATAAAGTTATATTAAAATGCCAGTATGCGCTTTTGGGTTTTACATTATTAATGAACACCACCTCTGTTATTAAACAATGATCAGAAAATCCCACTGGGGTTATCACACTTGATTTACAGACCTGAGATTGATGCTCAAAACAATAAAACCTATCTAACCTTGCCATAGAGATGATGTTCTCTCTCACATGCGCCCAGGTGTACTGCCTTGTGCCTCCATTTTGTCTCCGCCAAATATCACACAATTCATGCGTTACAATGAGGCGTTTTAAAAAGGTCCTTGAGGCTATATGAGGTTCTTGATGATTTCTATCTAAATCACTGACTGTGCAGTTAAAATCCCCAGCAATAAATAAATAATCTTCATTGTTACATTTCTCAATGGTATTTGATAATGTCTCTAAAAAACATACCCTCTCAACTGCCACCACTGGGGCATAGACATTTATCAGACACATAGTGATGTTTTCATACCTTGCTCTAACTTTTAATAACCTCCCCTCAACTACCTCTTCAACCTCATAAGACAAAGGCAAAAACCCCCTTGAGAACAATATAGCCACACCCCCACTTTTAGAATTTTTATGACTACACACCACTGTCCCCCCCCACTCCTTTTTCCACATAACTTCATTTTCCAAATTACTATGTGTTTCTTGTAGAAAATTTATGTCACTTCCCTTTCCCCTAATTAACTCATACACTATCGCTCTTTTTTTAACATCTCTTCCACCATTTATGTTTAAAGAAGAAATCTTAAAACTGCTCATGAATGAAAAAAATATACAGAGGAAAATACAGATATCCCATCTCTTTACAGGGTTAAAACTGCAACTAAACCCTTTCATTTTCTTTAGAATTTACATCACTTATCACTCTCGTGACCACCTTCTTAAGTCTAGCAATTTCAGGGCTTGTCAAACCTCCCCCTGTTATTTTTGACATCAAAAACTTTGCTGATTCAATAAACAATTCACTTTCAGGGAAAAAATCAGTTATATTGTAATCCTGCATATATTTCTTCCCTTTTGTCAACTTCAGAAATTGGCGTACCTTCTTAATTCCATACCTTCCTTCCTCCCCAATTATCTCACTATTTTGTTGCGACGCGTCAGATGACTCACTCCCGCTCTCCTCCCCAGAGGAAAACTCCCCTAAATCTTCAACCTTTTCATCTTCAACTAATTTATCAATCTCTACCTTCCTCTTAGAATTAGACCCTTCACCCCCCCCTACATTCTTTCTCTTACTTCTCGGTACTTTGAAAACAGCTTCTTCCTTTCCTGTTATTTCAATTTCCTCTTTATCTCCAATTTCACTTTCCAACACCACCTCAGCAACGGCAGTCGCAATCTCACAGACTGCTTCCCCTCCCTCCTTGTTCTGATCCACCACAATTGTCCCCGTATCCACACTGCCTTCCTCTCCCCCTTTTCCAACCACATCTGCCCACCTTCTTCCTTCCCCCGTACTTTTAGCAGTTTCATCTCTTTGCGTAAATGCATTATCTGTACCATCACTATAACTACTACCGGGCTCTGCGCGCTCCTTCTCAGGACAACTACGCACCAAATGCCCCTCTCTTCCACACCCAAAACATTTCATTGATTCAGTAGAAGCGTAAAACACATAATCAAATCCATCAATCTTAAAACTAAACGCTAAATTCAGTTCATCAACGTCCTTTTTTAAGATCATATACACTTGCCTCCTATGAGACACGACATGTTTCAGCAACGGAGATTTGCATCCAAAAAGAACTTTCTTTATTGTAGACACAATTTGACCATGACGCGATAATTCTCTCTCCAACACTTCATCTCTAACAAATGGTGGTACGTTAGACAATATAACCTTCTTAGCCGGATTCATAAGTGGAAATACCTTCGTCTGTGTCTCCCTCAAAACAACACCGTTCTCCACCATCGTATTCACTTTTCCAATAGAATCTAAGAATATCACTACTGCGCTATTCATCCTTGAGGCTGATTTAATGCTATCATACCCAATCATACTACCTACCGCTAAAACACATTCTTCCACTGAACATCCAACCTCTGCCAAAATCTTAATTCCATTGCGCCGACTAAGTTTTTCATACTCCAAATTCTCACGAGCGGACATTTTAACCAGCCTCAACCAGCTGGTTGTGCCCTCGCGAAAACAAACAACCTCAAACTATCCCACCACCCCTCTACTTGTTAATTAATAAGTAGAACAATTATCTTTAAACCAACTAATCAATATATATATATTTACATACCAAAACCCAATAGAATGAAAAGAAATCCAGTCGCTCTCACAAACACTCCTGCTTGACGACTCACTTCCCAGCATGCACTCCGAAGAGAGAGAGAGAGAGAGAGAGAGAGAGAGAGAGAGAGAGAGAGAGAGAGAGAGAGAGAGAGAGAGAGAGAGAGAGAGAGAGAGAGAGAGAGAGAGAGAGAGAGAGAGAGAGAGAGAGAGAGAGAGAGAGAGAGAGAGAGAGAGAGAGAGAGAGAGAGAGAGAGAGATGTTTTTCTGTATTCACTCCTGTGTCTTTTACAATTACATGCATGTGTGTGTTTCTTGTGTACAAGATACCTCCCATATATGAAACCCAGTAAAAACCCAGAGAAGAACATTTGAGATAGAAACCTCAGCTGGCCTCAAAAGCCCAGCGGTAAAATCCACTCAGAAGCGAACATGTTCTCTTGGTTATGAAAAATGGAAGACAATTACATTTACCAGCCCCCCTTCCCTCCAGCCATCCCTCCATCCCTCTTTCCCTTCTTCCCCCAAACCCACCCACCCCACCCACCCACACTACAGCACAGAGACATGACTGACTCTATTCTCAATCTATTTCAATTTGGAGGGAAATTGGTTCCTTGTTGAATTATTAATCCACGGCACTGATTCTAAAGCCAGTTTTTGAATCTATTCCATATTAAAAATGCATCGTGGCACATGGTTGATTTGAATATGGTGGAGTCTGGAGATATGACATGGCCAAGTATCCCATCAGCCATTCCTATTTAGTGGTAGGAAGGGAGACTGGCACAGGCCTAGGCAGAGGAAGGAGAGGAAGTATTGGTAGTGGTTGTGGTGGCTGTGCATGTGTGCTTGTGTTCGTGTTTGCGTGCATCTGTGCGTGCGTGTGTGAGTGTGTAGAAATAATATTCTAAGGTTTAAAAATAGGAAACATACTTTTTATTTTCATCAAAAGCATAATTCACCAAAAGAAGAAGACCTGCAGTCTTGTCCATGATGTGTCATAAACTATTTTGTCAAAATCATATTTTTAGTACAGTTTTGGTATATATACTGTAGGTACTGCCACACTGAGAGTAAAGAGAGAGAGTGGATTAGAGAGAGGAGAGGAAAGGTGAGTGGAGGACTGGCTGCTTTTAATGTGTTAGGTCCACAGGCACCTGGCCCTGTCGTTCCTCTCTTACAGTATCTGTCCTCGACTCATCAGAGCAGCACTGCTCCCCTTCTTCTCTCTCCCTCTCCCTCTCCCTCTCCGTCTCTCTCTCTCTCTCTCTCTCTCTCTCTCTCTCTCTCTCTCTCTCTCTCTCTCTCTCTCTCTCTCTCTCCACAAATGGGACTGCTGAGACCTCAGGCTTCACTCGCTCTAATTAAAGTAAACGTTTATATTAAAGTATAATTCACAGAGAGCATTTTCTATAGTGCTATAGTAAAGTGAAGAATGAAGATGCACCGACGAACATGGCTGACGTTTTACATTCTCCCAACCAATTGTGTTATTTTGTTCGTTTTTTTGCGTTTTGTGTAACTTATTTTTTAACTTAACTTCTGAACATCAGAATTTACTTTTTCCTTTAACGAGTCCGACAAGAAGGATATCCTGCTTTCACTGGAACAGGCCCAGATCCCTGCCTTTTGCGTGAAGAAAAGACGCAGGAAAAGGGGCCGCAGATCGGGCACCCTTCTGAGAATCCGAAGGCGAGTGAGTAAACTCCCACTGCCATCCGTTATTCTTGCTAACGGGCAATCATTGGAAAATAAAATTGATGACCTACGATTAAGATTATCCTACCAACATGACATTAAAAACTGTAACATCTTATGTTTTATCGAGACCTGGCTGAACGACGATACAGACAATATAGAGCTAGCAGGATTTTCCATGCACCGGTGGAACAGAAACTCTACCTCTGGTAAGACGAGAGGTGGGGTGTGTGTTTGTTTGTCAATAACAGCTGGTGCTC
Organism: Salvelinus fontinalis; assembly: GCF_029448725.1. Classification (NCBI taxonomy): domain Eukaryota; kingdom Metazoa; phylum Chordata; class Actinopteri; order Salmoniformes; family Salmonidae; genus Salvelinus; species Salvelinus fontinalis. The sequence continues at coordinate 21,026,697 of NC_074670.1, read as the reverse complement.
GATGTCTAATATTAAAGAAGTCTCGAGGTATTGCTCGCCTGAGGTAGAGTACCTTATGATCAGCTGTAGACCACACTATCTACCAAGAGAGTTCTCATCTATATTATTCATAGTCGTCTATTTACCACCACAGAATGAAGCTGGTACTAAGAGCGCTCTCAACCAACTCTATAAGGCCATAAGCAAAGAAGAAAATGCTCACCCAGAAGCGGCGCTCCTAGTGGCCGGGGAATTTAATGCAGACAAACTTAAATTAGTTTTACTAAATATTTACCAGCATGTCACATGTGCAACCAGAGAAAAAAAAAATCCTAGACCACGTTTACTCCACACACAGAGATGCATACAAAGCTCTCCCCCGCCCTCCATTTGGCAAATCTGACCATAATTATATCCTCCTGATTCAATACAGAAGTGCTCAGATGACGTGTATGCTACACAACAGGACTGTTTTGCTAGCACATACTGGAATATGTCCCGGGATTAATCCGGTGCCATTGAGGAGTACACCACCTCAGTCATTGGTTTCATCAATAAGTGCATAGACGACGTCGTCCCCACAGTGACTGTACGTACATATCGCAACCCGAAGCCATGGATTACAGGCAACATCCGCATTGAGCTAAAGGCTATAGTTTCCGCTTTCAAGGAGCGGGAGACTAATCCGGATGCTTATAAGAAATCCCGCTATGCCCTCAGACGAACCATTAAACAAGCAAAACGTCAATACAGGATTAAGATTGAATCCTACTACACCGGCTCTGACGCTCGTCGGATGTGGCAGGGCTTGAAAACTATTACGGAATAAAAAAGGGAAACCCAGACGCGAGCTGCCCAGTGACGTAAGCCTACCAGATGAGCTAAATGCCTTTTATGCTCGCTTCAAGGCAAGCAACATTGAAGCATGCACGAGAGCACCAGCTGTTCTGGATGACTGTGTGATAACGCTCTCAGTAGCTGATGTAAACAAAATCTTTAAACAGGTCAACATTCACAAAGCCACTGGGCCAGATGGGTTATCAGGACGTGTACTCAAAGCATGTGCGGACCAACTGTCAAGTGTCTTCACTGACATGGTCAACCTCTCCCTGACCGAGTCTGTAATACCTACATGTTTCAAGCAGACCACCATAGTCCCTGTGCCCAAGGAAGCGATGGTAACCTGTCTAAATGATTACCGCCTCGTGGCACTCACGTCGGTAGCCATTCAAGTGCTTTGAAAGGCTGGTCATGGCTCAAATTTACAGCACCCTCCAGGACACCCTAGACCCACTCCAAATCGCTTACCACCCCAACAGATCCACAGATGATGCAATCTCAATCGCACTCCACACTGCCCTTTCTCTCCTGGACAAAAGGAACACTTATGTGAGAATGCTGTTCATTGACTACAGCTCAGTGTTCAACACCATAGTGCCCACGAAGCTCATCACTAAGCTAAGGACTCTGGTACTAAACACCTCCCTCTGCAACTGGATCCTGGACTTTCTGACGGGCCACCCCCAGGTGGTAAGAGTAGGCAACAACACGTCTGCCACGCTGATCCTTAACACCTGGGCCCCTCAGGGGTGTGTACTTAGTCCCCTCCTGTATTCCCTGTTCACCCACGACTGCGTGACCAAACACGACTCGAGCACCATCATTAAGTTTGCTGACAACACAACAGTGGTAGGCCTGATCAAAGACAATGATGAGACAGCCTATAGGGAGGAGGTCAGAGACCTGGCTGTGTGGTGCCAGGACAACAACCTCTCCCTCAACGTGATCAAGACAAAGGAGATGATTGTGGACTACAGGAAAAGGAGGACCGAGCATGCCCCCATTCTCATCAGCAGGGCTGTAGCGGAGCAGGTTGAGAGCTTCAAGTTCCTTGGTGTCCACATCACCAACAAACTAACATGGTCCAAGCACACCAAGACAGTCGTGAAGAGGGCATGACAAAACCTTTTCCCCCTCAGGAGACTGAAATGATTTGGCATGGGTTCCCAGATCCTTAAAAGGGTTTACAGCTGCACCATCGAGAGCATCCTGAACAGGTTGCATCACCACCTGGTATGGCAACTGCTCGGCATCTGCCCGTAAGGCGCCACAGAGGGTAGTGCGAAAGGCACAGTACATCACTGGGACCAAGCTTCCTGCCATCCAGGACCTATTTAATATACGGTGTACCTGAGCGCCAAGTCTAGGACCAAAAGGCTCCTCACAGCTTCTACCCCCAAGTCATAAGACTGCTGAACAATTAATACAATCGCCACCGGACAATTTACATTGACCCCCCTCCCTTTTGTACACTGCTGCTTCTCGCTGTTTATTATCTATGCATAGTCACTTCACCTCCACCTACATGTACTAATTACCTCAACTAACCTGTACATTAACCTGCACATTATTGTTGTTCTTATTGTGTTACTTTTTAATATGACTTTTTATTTGACAAATAAGGTTTGATTTGATTTAACACAGTATTATTCAGCCAAGGCTCCCACTGCACTACACATAGCTAAAACAGTGTTACTTCATCTCACACATGCTCCTCTTAGAGGGTCTGTGTGTCTCTTTGGCTGTGACTGGTTTATGTGTATGTGTGTCTATAGAATGTGTCTAGGTGTGTGTGTGTGTGTCTGTGTGTGTGTGTGTGTGTGTGTGTGTGTGTGTGTGTGTGTGTGTGTGTGTGTGTGTGTGTGTGTGTGTGTGTGTGCCTGCATGGCTCTGCTGTGACTGCAAAGTGTGTGTGGGAGTATGTGAGTATGTCAAAGTAGTTGTGACTGTGTAGTGTGTGAGAGATTGTGTCACGCGTGTGTGTGCAGGCGTGTTTGTGTGGGAGTGCAAACACAGCTCCCCTCATGCTGGTGTGGGTGAGGTGCTCTACCTAGGCAGGTGTTGTCGTATGTGTGGGTGAGGTGCTCTACCCAGGCAGGTATTGTGGTGTGTGTGGGTGAGGTGCTCTACCCAGGCAGGGGTTGTGGTGTGTGTGGGTGAGGTTTTCTACCCAGGCAGGTGTTGTGGTGTGTGTGGGTGAGGTGCTCTACCCAGGCAGGTGTTGTGGTGTGTGTGGGTGAGGTGCTCTACCCAGGCAGGTGTTGTGGTGTGTGTGGGTGAGGTGCTCTACCCAGGCAGGTATTGTGGTGTGTGTGGGTGTGCTGCTCTACCCAGGCAGGGGTTGTGGTGTGTGTGGGTGAGGTGCTCTACCCAGGCAGGTATTGTGGTGTGTGTGGGTGTGCTGCTCTACCCAGGCAGGGGTTGTGGTGTGTGTGGGTGAGGTGCTCTACCCAGGCAGGTGTTGTGGTGTGTGTGGGTGAGGTGCTCTACCCAGGCAGGTATTGTGGTGTGTGTGGGTGAGGTGCTCTACTCAGGCAGGTATTGTGGTGTGTGTGGGTGAGGTGCTCTACCCAGACAGGTGTTGTGGTGTGTGTGGGTGAGGTGCTCTACCCAGGCAGGTGTTGTGGTGTGTGTGGGTGAGGTGCTCTACCCAGGCAGGTGTTGTGGTGTGTGTGGGTGAGGTGCTCTACCCAGGCAGGTGTTGTGGTGTGTGTGGGTGAGGTTTTCTACCCAGGCAAGTGTTGTGGTGTGTGTGGGTGAGGTGCTCTACCCAGGCAGGTGTTGTGGTGTGTGTGGGTGAGGTGCTCTACCCAGGCAGGTGTTGTGGTGTGTGTGGGTGAGGTGCTCTACCCAGGCAGGTGTTGTGGTGTGTGTGGGTGAGGTGCTCTACCCAGGCAGGTGTTGTGGTGTGTGTGGGTGAGGTGCTCTACCCAGGCAGGTGTTGTGGTGTGTGTGGGTGAGGTGCTCTACCCAGGCAGGTGTTGTGGTGTGTGTGGGTGAGGTGCTCTACCCAGGCAGGTGTTGTGGTGTGTGTGGGTGAGGTGCTCTACCCAGGCAGGTGTTGTGGTGTGTGTGGGTGAGGTGCTCTACCCAGGCAGGTGTTGTGGTGTGTGTGGGTGAGGTGCTCTACCCAGGCAGGTGCTGTGGTGTGTGTGGGTGAGGTTTTCTACCCAGGCAGGTGTTGTGGTGGGTGAGGTGCTCTACCCAGGCAGGTCCTGTGGTGTGTGTGGGTGAGGTGCTCTACCCAGGCAGGTCCTGTGGTGTGTGTGGGTGAGGTGCTCTACCCAGGCAGGTGTTGTGGTGTGTGTGGGTGAGGTGCTCTACCCAGGCAGGTGTTGTGGTGTGTGTGGGTGAGGTTTTCTACCCAGGCAGGTGTTGTGGTATGTGTGGGTGAGGTGCTCTACCCAGGCAGGTCCTGTGGTGTGTGTGGGTGAGGTTTTCTACCCAGGCAGGTGTTGTGGTGTGTGTGGGTGAGGTGCTCTACCCAGGCAGGTATTGTGGTGTGTGTGAGTGAGCTGCTCTACCCAGGCAGGTCCTGTGGTGTGTGTGGGTGAGGTTTTCTACCCAGGCAGGTGTTGTGGTGTGTGTGGGTGGGTTTGCTGCTCTACCCAGGCAGGCATTGTGGTGTGTGTGGGTGGGTTTGCTGCTCTACTCAGGCAGGTATTGTGGTGTGTGTGGGTGAGGTGCTCTACTCAGGCAGGTGTTGTGGTGTGTGTGGGTGAGGTGCTCTACCCAGGCAGGTGTTGTGGTGTGTGTGGGTGAGGTGCTCTACCCAGGCAAGTGTTGTGGTGTGTGTGGGTGAGGTGCTCTACCCAGGCAGGTGTTGTGGTGTGTGTGGGTGAGGTGCTCTACCCAGGCAGGTGTTGTGGTGTGTGTGGGTGAGGTTTTCTACCCAGGCAGGTGTTGTGGTATGTGTGGGTGAGGTGCTCTACCCAGGCAGGTCCTGTGGTGTGTGTGGGTGAGGTTTTCTACCCAGGCAGGTGTTGTGGTGTGTGTGGGTGAGGTGCTCTACCCAGGCAGGTATTGTGGTGTGTGTGAGTGAGGTGCTCTACCCAGGCAGGTCCTGTGGTGTGTGTGGGTGAGGTTTTCTACCCAGGCAGGTGTTGTGGTGTGTGTGGGTGAGGTGCTCTACCCAGGCAGGTGTTGTGGTGTGTGTGGGTGAGGTGCTTTACTCAGGCAGGTGTTGTGGTGTGTGTGGGTGGGTTTGCTGCTCTACCCAGGCAGGTATTGTGGTGTGTGTGGGTGAGGTGCTCTACTTAGGCAGGTATTGTGGTGTGTGTGTGTTTGAGGTGCTCTACCCAGGCAGGGGTTGTGGTGTGTGTGGGTGAGGTGCTCTACTCAGGCAGGGGTTGTGGTGTGTGTGGGTGAGGTGCTCTACTCAGGCAGGGGTTGTGGTGTGTGTGTTTGAGGTGCTCTACCCAGGCAGGGGTTGTGGTGTGTGTGGGTGAGGTGCTCTACCCAGGCAGGTATTGTGGTGTGTGTGGGTGTGCTGCTCTACCCAGACAGGTATTGTAGCGTGTGTGGGTGGGTGAGGTGCTCTACCCAGGCAGGGGTTGGTTGTGGTGTGTGTGGGTGGGTGAGGTGCTCTACTCAGCCAGGGGTTGTGGTGTGTGTGGGTGAGGTGCTCTACCATGGCAGGGGTTGGTTGTGATGTGTGTGGGTGTCTTGATGGGCCCCACATTGTGGATTTATAGGACTATGTGAGATTTAATATGACATTACAGTATTGTATGTGGGAGACCAATATAAGTCAAATGAACAAGTTTCACTGATGAATATCTGCACTTGACTTAATCCTTAGTGTGTGTGTGTGTGTGTGTTTGGTGTGTGTGCGTGCTCGTGCGTGTCTGTGTGTGAGTGTGTGTGCGCGTCTGTGTGTGAGTGTGTGTGTTTTCCTCTGTGCTCTGATGTTGATCTCAGTCCTCCAGAGTGTTCAGTTGAATAAGAGGCAGCAGTACTGCTGTGAGCTGGTGAATTAGCCCCTGTAATGTAACTGTTAAATGCATCTTTCTTCCCGTACCCTCCAACACCCTGACACCATTAACAGCGCAGCCCCCACACATGAACAAAGCCACACACACACACGCACACACACACACACACACACACACACACACACACACACACACACACACACACACACACACACACACACACACACACACACACACACACACACACACACACACACACACACACACACACACACACACACACACACACACACACACATTAACACAGACAGACACCTTCCTAAGCACAGCACAGTAGCAGAGCTCTCATCACGTATCCCCAGTACACCGTCTTTGTCTCTGAGCTAACTGCAGCCAGAGATATAAAGCCCTCTCAAACAGAGCAATTTTCTCCTAACGCATAGGACTGTTTGAATAAATAAGCTACATTATGCATCAAAGAGAAAGTGATTACCCGCTTTTATAAAAAGCCTTCACTAATATTTATAGAGACTTTTCTGACACCACTTATCTTCACAGGCCTTTTAGTTATTCTGTGTAGAGTTGCTATTATTTCATACTTTCCTATTAGCAGACCTCCCAGGCGCTCTCTCTGTGGCTCAGCCAGACTGGGATGTTTAAACAAGAAACACACTCACACATAAATACTATTTTGATCACTTATTGAATTAGTCTTTTATTGTGTGTTTTACCTTTGAATCAAATCCTCTTTAGAAGTATAGTTTAATGATGCGAGGGGTCAACAGAACTGTCCCTATCTTTACAAAGCTCTGTAGGAGAGGTAGGATGCCACCTAATGTGTGTTCCTGGAAATAACCATAATTCAACTATAACAGTTTTGAAAATATTATAGGACAACAACCTCTCCCTCAATGTGAGCAAGACAAAGGAGATGATCGTGGACTACAGGAAAAAGGGGGCCGAACAGGCCCCCATCAACATCGACGGGGCTGTAGAGGAGCGGGTCGACAGTTTCAAGTTCCTTGGTGTCCACATCACCAACAAACTATCATGGTCCAAACACACCAATCCAGTTATGAAGAGGGCACGACAAAACCTTTTCCCCATCAGGAGACTGAAAAGACTTGGCATGGGTTCCCAGGTCCTCAAAAAGTTATACACCTGCACCGTCGAGAGCATCCTGACCGGTTGCATCACCGCCTGGGATGGCAACTGCTCGGCATCCGACAATAAGGCGCTACAGAGGGTAGTTTGTACGGCCCAGTACATCCCTGGGGCCATTCCTGCCATCCAGGACCTACATACTAAGAGGAAGCCCCCAAAAATTGTAAAAGACTCCAGTCACCCAAGTCATAGACTGTTCTCACTGCTGCCGCACGGCAAGTGGTACCAGAGCAATAAGTCTAGGAACAAAAGGTTTCTTAACAGCTTCTACCGCCAAGCCATAAGACTGTTGCAAAAGTATGTGGACACCCATTGAAATTAGTAGATTCGGCACTTTCAGACACACCCGTTGCTGACAGGTGTATACAATTGAGCACACAGCCATGTAATCTCTATACAGTAGAATGACCTTACTGAAGAGCTCAATGACATTCAACGTGGAACTGTCAAATGATGCCACCTTTCCAACAAGTTAGTTTGTCAAATGTCTGCCCTGCTAGAGCTGCCCCGGTCAACTGTAAGTGCTATTATTGTAAAGTGGAAATGTCTAGGAGCAACAATGGCTCAGCCGCGAAGTGGTAGGCCTCACAACCTCACAGAATGTGACCACCGAGGGCTGAAACGTGTAGCGCGTAAGATTCCTCCGTTCTCGGTTGCAACACTCACTACCGAGTTCCAAACTGCCTCTGGAAGCAACTTCAGCACAATAACTGTTCGTTCGGAGCTTCATGAAATGGGTTTCCGTGGCCAAAAAGTCACACACAAGCCTAAGATTACCATGCGCAATGCCAAGCGTCTGCTGGAGTTGGTTAAAGCTCGCCGCCATTGGACTCTGTAGCAGTGGAAACGTTAAACGTTCTCTGGAGTGATGAATCACGCTTCTCCATCTGGCATTCCAATGGACAAATCTGGGTTTGGCGGATAGAAGGACAACACTACCTGCCTGAATGCATAGTGCCAACTGTAAAGTTTGGTGGATGAGGAATAATGGTCTGGGGATGTTTTTCATGGTTTGGGCTAGGCCCCTTAGTTTCAGTGAAGGGAAATCTTAACACTACAGCATACAATGACATTCTAGATGATTCTTTGCTTCCAAATTTGTGGCAACAGTCTGGGGAAGGCCCTTTCCTGTTTCAGCATGACAATGCCCCCATGTACAAAGCGAGGTCCATACAGAAATAGTTTGTTGAGATCGGTGTGAAAGACCTTGACTGGCCTGCACAGAGCACTGACGTCAACCCCATCGAACACCTTTGGGATGAATTGGAACACCGACTGCGAGCCAAGCCTAATCGCTCAACATCTGTGCCTGACATCACTACTGCTGTGGGAAGCAAGTCCCCGCAGAAATGTTTCAACATCTAGTTGTCTTCCCAGAAGAGTAGAGGCTGTTATAGCAGTAATGGGCGGACCAACTCCATATTAACATGATTTTGGAATGAGACGTTCAACGAGTAGGTGTCCACATACTTTTGGTCATGTAGTGTACTTTTAAAAAGTATTGCACTATATAGGGAATAGGGTGCCATTTGTGACACAGACATAGACTCTAAGTGCTTAAGGAGATGGCTGGTTGTAAATGATCAAGTAGTCCCAGACAATATCTCTGTTCCCCATGGCGCTGAAAGGTTCCCAGTAGTGTTGTGTTGGTATAAGCAGTGGATCCATGTTCCTGGAGGCTGTAGGGATACAGTGATGATGATACAGCGCTATGAGGAACTCATCTGCTGGGATGGACCCCTTCAAGGCCTCATCACTATCCCTCTCTGCAAATGAAACCATTAGCTAGCTCAACATTTCACACACTCACTCACACACGCACCGACACTGTCTTTTTCTGTCTTGGAGAAGTGCAGTGAGTTCTGACAGAACAGAAAAAGGAAAGAGAGGGAAGGAAGATGGAAGGAAGAGGAAGGAGAGACGTTTCAGACTGTCCAGTAGGGTGACTAGAGGTGACTTCTAATTCATCTGAGGAAGAGTGAGATGTGGTTAGCTTGTCATAACAGGTTCCCTACCTGTGTCCAATGGGAGAGCTGTACTCTACCTTCCTCTTCTCTCACACAGCCTTGATTCAGTTTGACATGTCTTTTAATCTATTAGCTGGTCCTTAATGGATCTCATGGTTCATCATACAGCAGACATGTTCACTAGCCCCTGGAGGGGAGGGGAGGGAGGGGAGGGAGGGAGGGGAGGAAGGGAGGGGAGGGAGGGAGGGGAGGGGTGGGAGCGGAGGGTAGGGAGGGGAGGGGAGGGGAGGGAGGGAGGGAGGGGAGGGAGGGGAGGGGGGGGGGGGGGGGGGGGGGGGGGGAGGAAGGGAGGGGAGGGAGAGAGGGAGAGGAAGAGAGCAGAGATCGCCGTGGTAACGGCCAGAGGTCTGAGACACATCACCTTCAGATGATTCTATTACCCAGAATCCAACTGTACCTATTCACCGTGCCATAGCCTGAAACCACGACGGCAGTGTCACCTTAACAGCATTAATATGCACAATACATTGAATTACAGAGAAAATAGCATCTGACAAATGGTGCAGGGGTGACTGAGGGAGCAGGAGCAAGATCACACACTTGCCCAGTAGGCCCAAACAAACACAACATCAGGTGTCTAAAACGCATAGAAAATACCGTTGGTGATTTATCTCAGTTAGGCAGCTATCAGTCTCTATACATGTGGCACATCTGGTGTACTCAGCTGCAGTGTGTGTGTGCGTGTAGGTAAGGGGTTAAACGTGTCGCTACTACTTTGTACCGGTCAGAGAATCACATGGGACATGCTCATTACGGAGACAGCTATCCTGCTCGTTCCACCACATCCATCACCCTTTGTTTCGTCTCAAAGATTCACAGGCTGCCTCCCAAAAACGCACACTATTCCACATATAGTGTACTACTTGTCACTAGAGGCCCTATTCCCTATATAGTGGGCTAGTCATAGTAGTGCACTATAAAGGGAACAGGGAGTCATTTGGGAGGTAGCCCTTCAAACCTTCTGGATCCTTCCTTCCAGGAGACAAGCTCGGCCCTGCCCACCTCTCTGTTCCATTTGATAAAGGCTCCACCGTTGTCATGGAGCCCACCTGGCTGTGACCTTGTGGCTGAGCTGAGATCATTAGTCAAAAAGCACCGACATGGACGATTCGCTTGCTCAGCCCGGCCCAGGGAGCCAATAGGGACACAAAGTCTAAAAAGAACAGATAGTTCCTCCTCGGCCCAACGAGAATGCTGCTGCCTGCATGGAGACATGATGGTGTTATTATTGTTGAATCATACACACACTATCACACATGCAAACACACATATACACACACACATATACACAAGCACACAACCACTCTCGCAAGCACACACATACACACTGTGGCCAGGTTCACTAGCAGTGTGTCCCTGAGATCAGCCGGAGACAAATTATACTTCCGTTGGGAGATTTGTTTTAAAAAGTCAAGCTTCCTGTTTTCCTGTGTTATCACTATGCACTGAGCTCTCGCCACTATCTCAGCAATCTCAGCTTGACATTACAATTCAGCACACACTTGACGCTTCTGTTTTCTCCTTCCAGAAAATAGAATTTCTGTCAATTTGATTTGCTCCCCTTTTGTTTTCTCATGATCTATAATACGTGCTCTGCAGCTCTTTCCGTTCAAACACACCGTCTACAATTTCATAAAGGAAGTGGAAAATGCTCATTCTAGATTCGTTACCAAAGCCGTACCTCATATCTTTACAAAAAAATACTCCACATGTTAATTTTCCCCTTCACCTTTCAAAATATTCAAATTAATGAATAGGGTCCTGGCCGCAATTCACCGGAAAATGAATTCTGAACAAGATGACAAATGTGCTGAGACTAATTCCCTAGAGGATATAGAAGAGGAGGAGGAGAGGAACGAGGAGAGGGAGAAGGAGAGGAAGGGAGGAGAGGAAGGAGGAGAGGAGGAGGAGAGGAAGGAAGAGAGGGAGGAGGAGAGAAAGGTGTGTGTGGCTCAGGGTGGAGGAGAGAGAGTGTAGAGAGGGGGCATTGTACGATCTAAAAGTCATCTGACCTGAACAACCCTTTCCCCAGCATTAAAGATCTCCTATTGATCCCATTACGGCCCACAGACTTTATGGACAGACCTCTGCTGGAGGAGACCGTAGGAAATGCATGCCTTAATCAATCTTTATCACAAGAAGGAAAGAGGGGGCGGAGAGAGCGGGAGGGGTGAAAGAAGAGGGAGAGAGAGTGAGAAATAGCTAGAGAGAGAAAGAGGAGGACAGAGAGATAACGAGAACGAAAGATAGACAGAGAGAAAGAGAGAGAGAAATAAAAGAGGCCTATCATTGGCCTAACTCTTCTCTGTAACAGTAAATGGGCTGGGCTGGTGAGACACTCGTATCTCATCAGAGCATGGGCTGATCTCTTAAACGGACCAGGATTAGAGCACAATGCAGGGATCAGGGGGCATCGCGTTAGAGAAATGAGAGACAATCGCATTCAGTGGGGAAAACGCCAACCAACCCCTTCCTCCGCGCGCCTGCCGGAGATAATATCACGCATGCACTCGTCTGAGCACTGGAAAATCAATACGCCACAGCCAAGTTCAAAAGAAAAGCTCCTCATTAAAAAATAAAAGAGGAGAGAGAGAGCAGTACGTTGAGCGCTGCTTGGAGAATTGGCCCAATGTGGGTGAGTTAAACTGAAGGGATTGTTAACCTTTATTTAACTAGGCAAGTCAGCTAAAAATGTTATTTCATTTACAATGACTGCCTACACCGGCCAAACCTGGACGACACTGGGCCAATTGTGCTCCGCCCTATGGGACTTCCAATCACAGCCGGTTGTGATACAGCCTGGAATCAAACCAGGGTGTCTTTTTGTGACGTTTCAAGCACTGAGATGCAGTGCCTTAGACCTCTGCGCCACTCGGGAGCCCTGGGAGAAGGGAGAGGGAGAGAGTGGGTTAAGGGAGAGGGAGAAGACCAGGTGTGAGAGAGAGAGAGTGAGAGAGAGAGAGTGAGAGAGTGTGAGAGAGAGAGAGAGAGAGAGGGAGAAGGGAGAGGGAGAGATGAGAGAGAGAGGGAGGGAGAAGAGAGGTGAGAGAGAGAGAGAGAGAGAGAGAGAGAGAGAGAGAGAGAGAGAGAGAGAGAGAGAAAGGAGATGTAAAAAGTGAGAAATAATAAGATAGACTCTCTGCTCTATCAACAAACTGTATCCTCTCCTAAAACAGATGAGAGATGGAGAGAGAGAGCAGAGTAGTAACTCCTTACAGTACATCAGCCCAATGCTCACCTCAGCAGATGGGGAATTAATGTTGATGTAGAAAAGAGTGTTTAGATGTGTGTGAAACTAAGAGAGAGAGGTTGTGTGTGTGTGTGTGTGCGTGTGTGTGTGTGTGTGTGTATCTGTGTGTCATTTTTAGGTTGTCCTCTACTGTATGATTGTCCTCTCTGGGATTTTGGCTGGTGTTGAAGCTGTGGTGTGGGTGTGAGACGTGTGTGTGACGTGTGCATGTGTGTGTGTGTCCATGTGTGCACAGGTCTGTACTACTCAGATGTGTTCCTGTGTGTGACTATGGGGTATGAGTCACAGTTGGTATTGAGTCTTTAGGCCCCAGGTTTATCAAAAGTGTTAACTGTGCTAGAACCGAGGCACCCTGCAAGCTATTCCTTTAGAGGACATTGTCTCTGGATATTGTCCAGAAACCACACCTGTCCTTGAAATGCAGGGTAAACATTCTGAGTGAACCTGAAATGTGCTGTTCTGAATGTGGAATTGATAGAATTTGGGTCATAGTCTGAGCTTTGGCACCATTCTCTCTAGTTACAGGGGACCACATCTGTACAGGTTTCTTGTAGTGATCTTGTGACTCTCGTTCTTTACTGGGCAGTAAAGGGCCGAACAGGGTTGGGGTGAATGCCATTTCAATTTAGTCAATTCATGAAGTAAATTCCAATTCTAATTATTTATACACATCTATGTGACTTCTGTCACAAGGACACATACATACTGATTGTCTTATGACATGGGTCACAGGCTTGTAGGGGCGTGTATACTGTGGAGAAGTTGCCCAGGAAGGAGTGATGTGACCAGTACTACACTGTAGAACATATCTATAGATACTGGGTTGGAAGCTGCTTTCTCTGAGTCCCTCTCTTGCTCCCAAAGATCTTAATCTCTCTCTCTCTCAATGTCTTGTATCTACGTCAGGGGAATCATTGACATTTCCAGCTGTGTGAGTGGTTCATAATAGCTCTGGTGCTGAGGAGAGGCTGACATTTGTGGGTCTGGGAGTGCTTGACAACGGCTAAGATGCACTGACATTTGGGAAAGTGTCCAGCAGAGTACTCAACGCTGTTCTATCTTTCTATCAACCAAAAACAGAAAAGAGATGGAACACTACATCATTTTCCATGTCAACATTATATTAATCTAACATCTACCATTTATCATGGTATTTTGAAGAAAGACAAAGAAAAGAAGGAGAGAGAGAGAGAGAGAGAGAGAAAGAGAATGAAAGAGCGAGAGAGAAAGAGACAATTAGAGAGAGAATGTGGAGGGAAGAGGGCTTAGGGAGATATATACAGCAGGGAAGGAGAGAAATAGAGTGAGGAAGACAGACAAAGGTTTGAATAAAGGATAGACCTGGTACCATAAATGCCACTGTTCTGTTGTAAGTCTCTGGTGGCTTTCAGTCAGTCAGTGCAACATCTTCAATTCTCCACCTCAGGCAGACAGACAGACAGACAGACAGACAGACAGACAGACAGACAGACAGATCCCCATAGTACACACAGTACACAACTGTTCTGCTGTTGATCTTGAAAAGGAACAAATTGTTCTGAACACACAGAACAGAGAAAATAACAGAAAAACAGTGTTTCAGATTTTTAGGGCACAGTCGTTGTACAGGCATTTTAAAATGCTAGCAGTCCCTCTCCTGGTGATATTATTGTTGCCTCTTATTGTTCTTAGATTCATAGTTTTAGAACAAGCTCTACATTTATGCCTGAAAATAATAAAATGTTTCCTTTGCAGTGTAACTACCTCAGGTGTGTGAGACAGTTCAGTTCCACAGGCCTCCCTCCCTCCCTCCCTCCCTCCCTCCCTCCCTCCCTCCCTCCCTCCCTCCCTCCCTGTCTGTCTCTTTCACCCCAGCTGTGATAAAGATGGAACATGCTCTGGGAGTGCGTCATGCTACACTTCTCGTTCTGCTGCACTGCTATTCTGACACTGATCGCCATCAAACTGTCAACATCGGAGGGAGACGGAAAGGATGTGTGTGTGTGTGTGTGTGTGTGTGTGTGTGTGTGTGTGTGTGTGTGTGTGTGTGTGTGTGTGTGTGTGTGTGTGTGTGTGTGTGTGTGTGTGTGTGTGTGTGTGTGTGTGTGTGTGTGTGTGTGTGTGAGGGTGGTTATAGTGGTCTATCTTATTTTTCCCGATAATTTTCACTCCACCAAAACAAGCAACGAGCTGAAGCTGGATTTCCTATTAATTTCCCCTCTGTTATTTTTCTCTGAGAGGAAATTGAGATAGATGATGTTTCATCTATACTCTGGTTGGCCTGTGATGACCAGTCTGAGAGGAGAGAGACGTTAGGCGTTTCCTGGTTTGTGTGTGCGTGTGCGGTTGCATGTGAGGATTAGATAGGATCTTTAGTCAAGTCACTGAGAGGGATCAGGCTGAAAGACACATTGGCACAGCAACTCACTGACAGGAGGAGGTTAGAGGAACAGCAACTCACTGACAGGAGGAGGTTAGAGGAACAGCAACTCACTGACAGGAGCATAGGCGGACATCCCAGGGGGGACGGGGGGGACACGACCCCCCCATCTTGGGAAAAATATGATTTGTCCCCCCCAATATATCACTGTAAACATAACTATGTAATTTCAATAATATTAATAATACGCAATGAAAGCACTTGTGCTGATTATAGACACTTAATAGCGCATTTAAATTTCAAAAGATTGCGACCCCCCCCGCCCTTTGCCTCATAATGGTTTGATCCACTGCCAGTTCTTTAGCTGGCAAGGTAATAGAGAGTTCGTATCTACTGTCCGAAAGGGACATGTACGTAACTGACGTGAGGTTAATTCAGTCAATCCATAGCAGGTCCATAGCAATGTTATTTATTTATTTTTATGTTGGCAGGGTTCACACACTGGGGGAATTTGCAGAGCTAGCGCGCAAACTAAAGCAAACATTAACTATCAAGCTAGCTAGTACCTATTCCATTTATGTGGCGTCGTCAAAGATGGAATCTTTGCTATCGTCAGTTTATTCCAAGATCAGCATGCAGCTGTAGTGCTTCGACGTCCCTGTGATAAGGTTAACAATAAACTGAAGTCCAAACTGAACAGAACAGAACTACACTCTCTTCTACCATTGTCTTAAATATATATAATGGTCTCTTTGCAAAAGATAAATTGTTGCTAGTGAACTTTTTTTATTTTATTTTATTTCACCTTTATTTAACCAGGTAGCAAAGATTATAGCAAACACACAGAAACGGAATTGGTGCTCGCTAGCTTTACAAATTCAGCTATTGTTGGAAGCCAGCCAATATGAAACAAACTATTTAAATTACAAAAGGTTGCAGCATGTGTTGTGTAAATGTGTGTGTGTGCAGCTAGGCCAGCCAGCCAGCCAGGTAGAAAAATGGCAGAAAAAAGTAAGAAGACCGACATCAGAGTATTTGTCAGTACACCAAAACGCATAGTAAGAACTCTAGTATCCTAATATCTCAAAGACTAGTTGATAAAATGTTCATAAGAAAGAAGTGAAATGCTAATGCAAATGTTTCACAATGATGTCATTAGGCAGAGCAGGCAACAGATGGCACACAGACATCAGAGTTGGGGACAGATATGCAGGGACAGATTGGCAGACAGGGAGTCTCAGGTAAGTTTGTTGAGTCTTTGTTTGGCAACATTATGAAAGGTTCTCAATTTTTTTGACTTGTAAAATAGGGACATAATTGGAAAATGCCATGGATACCCCCACTCTCAACTTAAACTGGTGACTAAACGAAGATTTGTTTACGGCAATGGTATTGCTGTTGTGATTAATTGTGTAGTTTTGGGTACCGGTAGTTAGGAGTACGGCAAACACCTTATTTATTTTCTAGGAGACAGACTGAGTCAGTTAGGGTGGTGAAAGGGAAAGAGCCAGGGAGAGAGACTTCAGAGGACAGTGTCACAGCCACGGCAGGACCAAGTGTCACCCTTGTTGCCAGCAGCACCAGTATAGGGGACAGTGGCACAGCATTGTCCAGTTACCACAGTGATGGCACAAAACCATATCAGCCACACCCACAATTTATAGAACCGCAAACTCTTGCCAACAGAGTGTTGACGTTTCAAGAGAGATGGTTTCGCGATTTCCCCTGGCTACATTATAATCCATCAATAAAAGGAGTGTTGTGTTTTTACTGTAGCCAAGGGTTTTCAAGCCAGCCATCTTTTGGCCAAAGAGCTGATGCTGCCTTCATTAGTGCAGGATTTAGGAACTGGAGAAAAGGCATTGAAAAATCCACAGCACATCAAAATTGCCAAACCCACCGCCACTTTGTAATTGTAACAGCACACCAGCTAAATCCAATCAGTGTCCAGTTATGTCCAGCGCGTGGGGTAAACAGCAGGATGACGCAAGGCATTGCTTGATGAAAATTGTTAGTTCGGTGCGGCATGTAGTAAGACAGGGACAAGCCTTTAGAGGCCACACGGATGACAGTGGGAATTTATACCAGATTTTGAAACTTAGGGCAGAAGAGGATGATCCCATTTTACTGAAGTGGTTAACAGAGCGTACCACAATGTACACAGGCCCAAAAGCACAGAATGAAATTCTGAACATCATGGCCAATAGTCATTCGAGGCATTGCAGCTGAGATTAGGTCTCTTCCGATTGTACAATTTTCATTAATTGTTGATGGTACTCAAGATGTCTCTGGTGCTGAACAAGAGAATGTCTGTCTGCGTTATGTTGACCATGACCATGTCCCTCACAAGGAGTTTATTGGGCTATACAGGGTGTCGGAGACAACAGGCGAGGGCATTGCGAAAGTGCCAACTGATGTGTTGTTGAGGAAACCCGCAAACATATGCTCGGTTCTTTTGTTCAGTAGTGTGTATAGCAGTGGTTTTCAACGTTTTTGGGGTACTGGAACCCCTGCATATTTTGAGGCAAGGCAGGCAAGGTTTTGAGCGGTCCTCAGGGACCACCCCCTCTATATTATATGTAAACTTACTGGAAACCTTGTGGTACTGACTACATTCATTACACTTTTTTATTTCACGGACCCCTTGCAATTAGTCCATGGACCCCTGTTTGAGAACCCATGGTGTAATTGATAGTTGTTCTTTTGTTTAGTAGTTTTCAGTACACTTACAAATGATTTATTTCATGTTATTTTATTTAAAATGGCATACTTTGTGCGACATACTTGTCCATAGCTGCTGTTTGAAGAGTTGAGACACTGAAGGATATTTTGTTTGATTTATTTGGGTTTTTCATTGAAGTAGTTATTTTGCTTTTAGAACTGTACTTATTTGTATCTTTTTGTTCTTGCAAAGATATTGTAGACTCAGGCCAGGTGCACATATTTAATGACTATATAAATGTATCAGAAAAAGTCAAATTAAAAGGTCAATTCAATACGGAGACCAACTTTGTGATGGTTCTCAATGGAGATTCTTTTAGATGTGATCACACCATGTTCATTGTATTTATGAAAACTACACCCATACAGTGTACAGTACCATTGTCACCTACTGACCTTTCTTGGTATTGCTGGTTGTAAGTACGAATACCTGCATACATACTGGACTGGTAAGGAGCACTGCTATAACTATTATTAGTAGTAGAATTATAATGATTTAAACATTTGAACAAGTTGGGAAAACCCTTCAGTTAACTACTGTACCTATCAATTATCCAGTTGTAGGAATTATGGTTCCTCAATATACATTTAACAACGTATGCTATGTGTTACAGCACTACTTTTGGTGTCCCCCTCAGGGATTGCTCTTGAGAAAATTTAATGTAATTGTCCCCTCCAAGGTTGATCTCAGATTTTCGCCCCTGGACAGGAGGAGGTTAGAGGAACAGAAACTCACTGACAGGAGGAGGTTAGAGGAACAGAAACTCACTGACAGGAGGAGGTTAGAGGAACAGCAACTCACTGACAGGAGGAGGTTAGAGGAACAGCAACTCACTGACAGGAGGAGGTTAGAGGAACAGCAACTCACTGACAGGAGGAGGTTAGAGGAACAGCAACTCACTGACAGGAGGAGGTTAGAGGAACAGCAACTCACTGACAGGAGGAGGTTAGAGGAACAGCAGGAGGAGGTTAGAGGACAGAGACCATCTTGACGTTTAACGTTCTCCGTTTAACGTTCTCCTCTTGGTAAACCAGTAATGGTAATCAGATCCAGGTGTTTCTCTGCCCTTTTACTTCTTATACCCTTTCAACTCAGCAGGAAGAGTATTTTGGCAATTTGCAATGCAGTCATTTACTGTTAGAAGCCACTACCGTGACACTGTGCAGTAGTTCTGCATATTTGCCAGAACACTTTTTGTTATCATTCATGAGCACATTTGCTAAGCTGTAAAAAGTCCAGTGTTGCAACTTGTGATAACATCAACATGAGTCAGAAACCAAAAACACACACACACACACACACACACACACACACACACACACACACACACACACACACACACACACACACACACACACACACACACACACACACACACACACACACACACACACACACACACACACACACACACACACTCTCTCTCTGTCATTATGAATCTTTGAACTATGTGTGTTGTGCTGAGCTTTAAAGCCTGTGGTCTTGTTGAGTCCCTCAGCTCAATGTGTGCAGGGCCCCACAGCCCAGAAGCAGCAACGGTTGGGCGGCTACAATCGCTATTTTAGCAAACCAAACATTATTAATGCGACCAATTGACTGGATTACTGAGCACATTCATCAAAGATAGCCTCTCCGGCTCTCCGCTCCTCTCCGCAGCCCAACAAGAACACACATGCTTGCTAAGATAGCAGCAAGTGTAGCAATTGATTTCAGACCGGCACAAGGTATTAAAAAAGAAAACAGACTGCTTTAAAATGGAGTGTGTTGTTTTTTTCACGTGTTCAACCAAACGAAGGGAAATTAAATTCTGATTAAAACTAATGTACTGATGGTGATATATTCATTCTATCCTCAACTGGACAAAGCTGAGCTTTTATAGGAAAAAGTGATAAAAAAACAAGCTTTGGTACAGAAGAGTAGCAAAACTCTGAAATTATATGGCACCCTATCCCCTATCTAGTATACTACTTTTGATCAGAGACCTGTGGAAATAGGGTGTTGGTATAGGGATTAGTGTGCCATGTCAGACTCATTTAGTGAGGGTGATTGAGGCAAAGTCTATTCTAGGCCTTCAGTGAGTCTCAGGCAATCAGGTCTAGACTTTTTTCTTATTACAATGCTAATGCACGCATTGTTATAGCAAAATTTTGGTTACGTCAATTTAACATTCTGGTCACCCTAAACTTGCACGATAAGCACTATCTATCTTATCCCTGTACACAGCCTGTGCCTTTGTCATATTTATATTTGGCTGCAGGCACACTCAGTGGGGTTCTCAGAAAACCGTAAACATCCCGTTTTCAGGGCTCCAGGATCTTCAACCTAGCTTCCCTTTCCCCTGAAAACCGGATGTTGGGACCTGTGTAAGGTGTTTCTTTTACACCCGCTACGTTAGGTTAGGCTGCAGGAGATGGCTGGCTTTGACAGAGCCCGTTGATTATACACTGAACGAAAATATAAACGCAACATGTAAAGTGTTGGTCCCAGAAATGTTCCATACGGACAGAACAGCTTATTTCTCTCAATTTGTGTGCACAAATTTGTTTACATCCCTGTTAGTGAGCATTTCTCCTTTGCCAAGATAATGCATCCACCTGACAGGTGTGGCATATTAAGAAGCTGATTAAACTACATGATCAATACACAGGTGCACAACACAATGCTGGGGACAGAAGAAGACCACAGTAAAATGTGCAGTTATGTCACAACACAATACCAAAGATGTCTTAAGTTTTGAGGGAGCGCGCAATTGGCATGCTGACTGCTGGAATGTCCACCAGAGCTGTTGAATGTTCATTTCTCCACCATAAGCTGCCTCCAATGTCGTTTTGAGAATTTAGTAGGACGTCCAACCGGCCTCACAGCTGCAGACCAAGTGTATGGCGTTGTGTGGGTGAGTGGTTTGCTGATGTCAAGGAGTGCCCCATGGCGGCGGTGGGATTATGGTATGGGCAGGCATAAGCTACGGGCAACCAACACAATTACATTTTATCTATGGCAATTTGAATGCACAGAGACCGTGATGAGATACCATTGTTGTGGATTTCATCAGCCACCATCACCTCATGTTTCAGCATGACAGTGCACGGCCCCATGTCGCAGGATCTATACACAATTCCTGGAAGCTGAAAATGTCCCAGTTTTTCCATGGCCTGTATACTCGCCAGACATTGAGCATGTTTGGGATGCTCTGGATCAACGTGTACGACAGTGTGTTCCATTTCCCGCCTATAGCCTGCAACTTCGAACAGCGATTGAAGAGGAGGGGGACCACATTCCACAGGCCACAATCAACAGCCTGATCAACTCTATGAAGGAGATGTGTTACACTGCATGAGGCAAATGAGGAACGAACTACAAAAATCTCTGAAACTGGAAACACTTATCTCCCTCACTAGCTTTAAGCACCAGCTGTCAGAGCAGCTCATATATTACTGCACCTGTACATAGCCCATCTATAATTTAGCCCAAACAACTACCTCTTTACCTACTGTATTTATTTATTTTGCTCCTTTGCACCCCTTTATTTCTATCTCTACTTTTCACCTTCTTCCACTGCAAACCAACCATTCCAGGTTTTTTTTTACTTGCTATATTGTATTTACTTCGCCACCATGGCCTTTTTTTATATTTTTATTTATATATATATTTTATTTGCCTTCACCTCCCTTATCTCACCTCACTTGCTCATATTGTATATAGATTTATTTTTCACTGTATTATTGACGGTATGTTTGTTTTACTCCATGTGTAACTATGTGTTGTTGTATGTGTCGAACTGCTTTGCTTTATCTTGGCCAGGTCGCAATTGTAAATGAGAACGTGTTCTCAATTTGCCTACCTGGTTAAATGAAGGTGAAATAAAATTAAATAAATAAAATGGTAGACACACCAGATACTGACTGGTTTTCTGATCGACCTTTTTTTTCAAGGTGTCTGTGACCAGCAGATGCATATCTGTATTCCCAGTCATGTGAAATCTGTAGATTAGTGCCTAATGAATGTATTTCAATTGACTTATTTCCTTATATAAACTGTAACTCTGTAAAATCTTTGAATCTTTGTTGCGTGTTGCGTTTATATTTTTGTTCAGTATACAGTATATTGACATTCCAAAGTGGTATCAGTTTGGCCCAAAGACATGATTGAGTCTACAGGAGTTGATGCTGATGCATCTCTTCTAAAGGAAACAAACAAGGTGCAGACCAGAGGAGGCTGGTGGGAGGAGCAATAGGAGGACAGGCTCATTGTAATGGCTGGAATGGAATTAATGGAACAGAGTCAAAAGTGGTTTCCACATGTTTGATGTGTTTGATAGCATTCCGTTTAATCCATTCCAGCCAGTACAATGAGTCCGTCCTCCTATAGCTCCTCCTAACAGCGTCCAGACTCCTCTGGTACAGACTCCTCTGGTGCAGACTGCTCTGGTGCAGACTGCTCTGGTGCAGACTCCTCTGGTCCAGACTCCTCTGGTGCAGACTCCTCTGGTGCAGACTGCTCTGGTGCAGACTCCTCTGGTGCAGACTGCTCTGGTGCAGACTCCTATAGTGCAGACTGCTCTGGTGCAGACTGCTCTGGTGCAGACTCCTCTGGTGCAGACTGCTCTGGTGCAGACTCCTCTGGTGCAGACTCCTCTGGTGCAGACTCATTGTGAAGTAGGAATTCTATTATCATAATTTGGTTAGCGGCAACTCAGTGACAATATTGATCAGCTTTTGGAGAGCTCAGCGGTTTCCTATCAGAGCTGATTGATCTAAGAAATATGAATTTCACTATCATTCATCTCTATTTGGTTTTCATATTGCAGCAAGAGAATGATGAATTCTCATTTGTCCACGTCTGTCAGTATGCTGCCTTATAACGTGGCCAAACATGCTTTCTGAGATTTAAATGAGGCTATACACTCTCTTTTTGGCACAGAAAGATGTGGATGGTGTGATGACATTGATCGCGGCGCTGGTATCCTTGTCAGATTAATAATTCAGGGATGCTGAAGACCCCATTGATCATTAATTAGGGGTGTTAATAGTGATGGGTTTTGATGGATGTTTGGGCTGAGGAAGAACCAGTAGTCTGATCACAGAACACATGTCACCAGCTGAGAGGGAAAGGCCATTCTCCAGTGTCTAGACCAGGGTGTGCAAAGCTGTCATCAATGCAAAGGGTAGCTATTTGAATAATCTCAAATATAAAATATATTTTGATTTGTTTAACACTTTTTTGGTTACTACATGATTCCATATGTGTTATTTCATAGTTTTAATGTCCACTATTATTCTACAATATAGAAAATAGAAAAAAATTAAGAAACACACTTGAATGAGTAGGTGTTTTAAAACTTTTGACCGGTAGTGTAGGTCTACAATACCGTGGTGCCAACAGCAGCAGGATACAGCCTTCAGATGTGGCGACTCAAACCATGGTACAGGTTTTTTGGTGACAAACTATAGCTTGAGGTTTTTGTTTGGGATCTGTTCTGGGGCAGAGCTGTCCTGGGATCTGTGCTGAACAGGTCTGCATAGCGTGCCCCAAGGGATATCCCTCTTGGTTCAATACGCAGGCATGCACACAGACACAGACACAGACACAGACACAGGCACAGGCACAGGCACAGGCACAGGCACAGGCACAGGCACACGCACACGCACACGCACACGCACACGCACACGCACACGCACACGCACACACACACACACACACACACACACACACACACACACACACACACACACACACACACACAGCCACTACACCAGCCTCAGATAATCTCCCTATGCTTGTGTCCCTGTCTCCAACGGTGTCTCAAAGCCCATGACTCTTTGTGACCTCTGACTGGGGCTCAACATTATGGTGATTTTGCTCCTATTTCCTCTTCGTCAGGTATTATGAGAGCTGTCACCTCTGTAGTGGATATCAGATCTCTGTCTGCTGTAAGCTCTGTGGATCTATGGGCTTATAGTATCAAATCAAAGAACCTTACAAGGCACAAGTCAGCAGGGGGACTAGCTACTCGCTGGGTGGAACTCAGAATGGAATATGTCACTGTTATTATCTGGATGTCAAAATTCAATGAAAGCCCTCTAAGGGTGCACTACATGATTTGTGTGTATGAAAAAGGGGCAGCCATTTTACATAGGCCTTACTTAATGTTAGCCCCACCTGTTCTCCTATCTACCCCATCACTGATGACCACACCCTCTTCCATTCATCCCCACAATCTCATTTAGACTAGCTTCCTCATTGTCGTATTCACACTACACATAGACCTGTACCTATTCATACACTCATTATCCCTTGTAATCGTATTATACTATTAATATTCAATGTCATTGCGTTAACCTTTCACCCACCTATACCATACCTATACCACTTCATTCAATTCATCAGTACTGTATGTATGGTACTCATACATTGACCTTCAGTTCAATCTGCTTGCTACATTGCTCACATTTTTCATGTGAATGCATACTTATCGTAACCTGTAGTACAAAGGAGTTACACATTACACATATTCATATGTATCACCTACTCCCTCTGTCACATCTTCACATTAATCTGTCCAGTCTGATTCATCTTCTTCTTTCACATTCTCATGGTCGGTCAGTCGTTTAGTCTTTCCCTCGCTTCTTTTCTCTCCCCTTTCTTTCACTTGAGCCACAGAGACATTCTCTTCTCAGCAAGAAACGACTCTTCTCTCATCTGAACAGACCGATTCTGAACGCTCAGGCTTACAATTATAGTACATCCCTATTAACCTGTTTGGGCTGCAGCCCGACACCGATACACTTATGACAACATCCAGCTCAAGTGCAGGGCGCGAAATTCAAAAGATATATTTTTTTAAATATTTAACTTTCACACATTAACAAGTCCAAGAGACCAGATGAAAGGTGCACATCTTGTGAATCAAGCCAACATGTCCGATTTTTAAAATGTTTTACAGGGAAGACGCAATATGTAAATCTATTAGCTAACCACGTAAGCAAAAGACACCATTATTCTTACTCCATCAGTTTTTGACTCCATCAGTAGCTATCACAAATTCGGCCAAATAAAGATATAAATAGCCACTAACCAAGAAACAACCTCATCAGATGACAGTCTGATAACATATTTATTGTATAGCATATGTTTTTTTCGAAAAATGTGCATATTTCAGGTATAAATCATAGTTTACATTTCAGCTACAATCAGAAATTGCACCGAAAGCAGCCATAATATTTACAGACACCAACGTCAAATAACTAATTACTCATCATAAAACATTTATCAAAAATACATAGTGTACAGCAATTGAAAGACAGGCATCTTGTGATTCTAGACAATATTTCCGATTTATTAAATGTTTTACAGCGCAAACAAAATGTAGCGTGATATTAGCGTAGCCACAATAGCCAGAAACACTTGGGCGCCCACGACCAGTTCACATGCACGACAGATATTAGAAATAGCATCATAAAATGTTTCTTACTTTTGGTGATCTTCCGTCAGAATGTTGGACAAGGTGTCCTTTGTCCAGAACAGTCGTTGTTTTTATCTGGAACGGCAAATATCCCTCTTCATTTAGCATGGGCACTTGCCAAGTGGCACTGATCACTCCAACGTCAACAAAGTCAGAGAACGGAACACGGCAAAACTCCCGAAAAAATGTCAATAATCTGATTAAACTATATTGAAAAAACATACGTTACGATGATATGGTCACATGTATCAAATAAAATCAAAGACGGAGATGTTAGTCGTTCATAACGACAGCTAAACAGAAACAGCATATGGACGGTCACGTCAAACAAAGAGCTTTTATTCCACCTCAGACCAAGATAGACACGAAATTTCTTCTCTCACCGCATCTTGACAACCAGGGGAAAGTATGTAGACTCTTACGTATCACGCCCATGTATAGGCATGAAGTTGAACAGAGCATCGGTTTCTGACATTCCACTTCCTGGTCAGGAAAAGTGCTGCAGAAGGAGTTCTGTTTCACTCAGAGAAATAATTCAAACGGTTTTAGAAACTAGAGTGTTTTCTATCCAATAGTAATAATAATATGCATATTGTACGAGCAAGAATTGAGTACGAGGCCGTTTGAAATGGACACATTTTATCAGGCTACTCAATACTGCCCCTTGCAGCCATAAGAAGTTTTAATAACTGATGTTTATTCATTTCCTCCAACTCACTATGGCATTCAAAATATAGCTCTCCCACGAGAAGAATACTAGTGAGAGAGAGGAGAGAAACTTTTCCTGAGTCGTGTCTTGTTACTGCTTCTGCAAGGGTCCCGGTCCTCTTTAGTTGCTGCTTCTGCAAGGGTTCCGGTCCTCTTTAGTTGCTGCTTCTGCAAGGGTCCCGGTCCTCTTTAGTTGCTGCTTCTGCAAGGGTCCCGGTCCTCTTTAGTTGCTGCTTCTGCAAGTGTACCGGTCCTCTGTTTAGTTGCTGCTCTGCAAGTGTCTCGGTCCTCTGTTTAGTTGCTGCTTTTGCAAGTGTCCCGGTCCTCTGTTTAGTTGCTGCTCTGCAAGTGTCCCGGTCCTCTGTTTAGTTGCTGCTCTGCAAGTGTCCTGGTCCTCTGTTTAAATGCTGCTCTGCAAGTGCCTCGGTCCTCTGTTTAGTTGCTGCTTTTGCAAGTGTCCCGGTCCTCTGTTCAGTTGCTGCTCTGGAAGTGTTCCGGTCCTCTGTTTAGTTGCTACTTTTGCAAGGGTCCCGGTCCTCTGTTTAGTTGCTGCTCTGCAAGGGTCCCGGTCCTCTGTTTAGTTGCTGCTCTGCAAGGGTCCCGGTCCTCTGTTTAGTTGCTGCTCTGCAAGTGTCTCGGTCCTCTGTTTAGTTGCTGCTCTGCAAGGGTCCCGGTCCTCTTTAGTTGCTGCTTCTGCAAGTGTCCCGGTCCTCTGTTTAGTTGCTGCTCTGCAAGTGTCTCGGTCCTCTATTTAGTTGCTGCTCTGCAAGGGTCCCAGTCCTCTGTTTAGTGGCTGCTTTTGCAAGTGTCCCGGTCCTCTGTTTAGTTGCTGCTCTGCAAGTGTCCTGGTCCTCTGTTTAGTTACTGCTCTGCAAGTGTCCCGGTCATCTATTTAGTAGCTGCTCTGCAAGTGTCCCGGTCCTCTGTTTAGTTGCTGCTTTTGCAAGTGTCTCGGTCCTCTGTTTAAATGCTGCTCTGCAAGTGTCCCGGTCCTCTGTTTAGTTGCTGCTCTGCAAGTGTCTCTGTCCTCTGTTTAGTTGCTGCTTTTGCAAGTGTCCCGGTCCTCTGTTTAGTTGCTGCTCTGCAAGTGTCCCAGTCCTCTGTTTAGTTGCTGCTTTTGCAAGAGTCCCGGTCCTCTGTTTAGTTGCTGCTCTGCAAGGGTCCCGGTCCTCTGTTTAGTTGCTGCTTCTGCAAGTGGCCCGTTCCTCTGTTTAGTTGCTGCTCTGCAAGGGTCCCGGTCCTCTGTTTAGTTGCTGCTCTGCAAGGGTCCCGGTCCTCTGTTTAGTTGCTGCTCTGCAAGTGTCTCGGTCCTCTGTTTAGTTGCTGCTCTGCAAGGGTCCCGGTCCTCTGTTTAGTTGCTGCTCTGCAAGGGTCCCGGTCCTCTGTTAAGTTGCTGCTTCTGCAAGTGTCCCGGTCCTCTGTTTAGTTGCTGCTCTGCAAGTGTCCCGGTCCTCTGTTTAGTTGCTGCTCTGCAAGGGTCCCGGTCCTCTGTTTAGTTGCTGCTCCCCAAGGGTCCCAGTCCTCTGTTTAGTTGCTGCTCTGCAAGGGTCCCGGTCCTCTGTTTAGTTGCTGCTCTGCAAGGGTCCCAGTCCTCTGTTTAGTTGCTGCTCTTTAAGGGTCCCAGTCCTCTGTTTAGTTGCTGCTCTGCAAGCGTCCCGGTCCTCTGTTTAGATGCTGCTCTGCAAGGGTCCCAGTCCTCTGTTTAGTTGCTGCTCTGCAAGGGTCCCGGTCCTCTGTTTAGATGCTGCTCTGCAAGGGTCCCAGTCCTCTGTTTAGTTGCTGCTCTGCAAGTGTCCCGGTCCTCTGTTTAGTTGCTGCTCTGCAAGGGTCCCAGTCCTCTGTTTAGATGCTGCTCTGCAAGGGTCCCAGTCCTCTGTTTAGTTGCTGCTCTGCAAGGGTCCCGGTCCTCTGTTTAGTTGCTGCTTTTGGAGTTTTACAGTAGGAGTAAATAAACCATAGAATCTACTGACAGCTTCCTCTGACAGACAGACAGGCAGACAGACAGACTGTGAACCAACGGGACACGCCAAACAAAACACTTCAATCTCCCGCCGTTGTGCTCCAGCGCTCCCCAAGGGCTTGATTGATTGATCCGCTAGCCAATCAGGGCACATTGATCTAAGAGTTCCACCCCCTTTCCTCCCAAGCCTCTTCGGCAGCCATTCATCTGTTGGCTGTCAGATGAATTCACCGGAGGGCCGTTGGCTATACAGCCAGCACTTTTAAACACACTTTCCACTCCAGTCTTTCTGAAGAGAGTGCATCACTCTACAGTACATTACAGGAGTTTCTCTTACAATAGTACATCCCCCTGGATCAGATTCCTGTTGGAAACTGTCCAAGCCTTAACGTGTCTAAAGGCTTTAGCTTCAGTCATGTGTCAGTGTTAAAAGCACCCCCATAGCCTGAGTTAAAAAGTATCCCCAGCTGATGTGATGTGCAACATATCTGCCTCATTTTATTGTGAACAGTAAGGTCTCGATGGACTTGATGGAATTATATTTTCAATATCTTTTCTATGTCTTGTGAATTGTATTTGATTATCCTTTCTATTTAAATTAAGAGATTGTTGAATTATGAGTAAAACACAGATCAGCATAATCACACACAAGTGTATATGTGTACAAGTGTATATGTGTACAAGTGTATATGTGTACACGTGTATATGTGTACAAGTGTATATGTGTACAAGTGTATGTGTGTACAAGTGTATATGTATACAAGTGTATATGTGTACAAGTGTATATGTGATTTCATCAACCACTTTGTTCAATTGCTGTACTAACCAACTGTCTCTTGTCTCTGTTTGTTTTCAGGAGGAATATTTGAGTCCATTGAGTCGGGGCCGTCAGGTGCCGAGGAACTAGCCTTTAAATTTGCTTTAAATACAATCAACAGGAACAGAACCCTACTGCCAAACACAACGCTAACATACGACATCCAGCGGATAAACATCTACGACAGCTTCGAAGCCTCCAGAAAAGGTCAAGTATTATGAATACAATTCAGAAAGCTGCATTCACACCCACATGCTGTAGATTCATGAATGGTGTTGGTCTATGGAACAATATTCATAAAACAAGTGTTAAAATACGTTTGCTTGCTATTTGTGTGACTCTCCTATCCTATTTAGCATTGTTAGTGTGTTCCCACCCACCCAGTGAATGTGGGCTCATGCGTAGGTCATTGGTTGGATTGGGACAATTATAATCAGGCTTAGAAAGTGGATGGTTGCATCCCAAATGGCAACCTATTCCCTTTACGCTTTATAGTGCACTACTTTTGATTAGGGCTCATCGGGCTGCCCCATAGGAATCTGGTCAAAAGTAGTGCCCTATATGGGAATAGGATGCTATTTGGGATCCATACGATGTCTGTGCAGTTGAAACGTAAACCGAGACAATTGATTGGTTTCTGCTAAAGACTCAACAGTAATACTAATTCACAGAGCTGGTTGTTTCCCAGGAGACAGGTTGATAAACTGCAATAATCTATCGTTTTACTGGGTTGCATTAGGCCTGACATCTCGAAGGTTGAATCTAAAATGGCACCCTTTTTCCGATAAAATGCACTACTTTTGTCCAGCGTCCATAGGGCAACCCCATAAGGGTCTGTTCAAAAGTAGAACACTATTGGGAAAAGGGTGCTTTTTCATACACATCCAAAGTGTCTTATCGGTTACTGGCCATTATATCCCTTTTCTGTGATTGAAGCGTTTTCTCCTTTCATCAAAATAAGTCATTTGAATGCAGAATGTTGTTGTTACAAAGTGTTGCCATTTGTTTCATATATTATGCAGGCCTACTGTGTATAGATCTTGCTCATACATTTTAGACTATTACTGGCTTCCTTCCAAATATGCTTCATGATGGTCATTCAAAACCATACAAACGGACAGCGTCCTATAGTGGAGTGGGAAATCCATGACTTATCCTCCAGGAACTAACAGCAGCATGTCATATAATACTGAATAAATCACTGAATAAAGAATGTAACTGAACGTTGTCTCCTCCCTCAGCCTGCGACCAACTATCTCTGGGGGTGGCGGCCATCTTCGGCCCCTCCCACAGCTCATCGGCCAATGCGGTCCAGTCCATCTGTAACGCGCTTGGCGTGCCCCACATCCAGACCAAATGGAAGCACCAGGTGTCTGACAACAGGGACTCCTTCTACGTCAGCCTCTACCCAGACTTCTCCTCTCTCAGCCGGGCCATTCTGGACCTGGTTCACTTCTTCAAGTGGAAGACGGTCACCGTTGTCTATGATGACAGCACAGGTAAGACCCCAGGCCACTTACCTCACACCTTCATGGTCAATGACAACAACACAGCAAGGCTCATTTCCTGTCTGTCCACCCACTGTGCCTAGAAAGCATAGAAATAGAATGAATATAACAGGCTTGGAACCACCTCATTGTAGTTCTGTGCCTCATAACTACAGTCACAGTGATCTATGACCACAGAACAGGTTCAGTCACAGTGATCGATGACCACAGAACAGGTTCAGTCACAGTGATCTATGACGACAGAACAGGTTCAGTCACAGTGATCGATGACCACAGAACAGGTTCAGTCACAGTGATCGATGACCACAGAACAGGTTCAGTCACAGTGATCTATGACCACAGAACAGGTTCAGTCACAGTGATCTATGACCACAGAACAGGTTCAGTCACAGTGATCTATGACCACAGAACAGGTTCAGTCACAGTGGTCTATGACCACAGAACACGCTCAGTCACTGATCCCTTATTGTACTGTACCTCATACCTTCCATCACCTCTACTTTTTCTCACAGTGATTCCAACAGCTTAGTGAGTTACAGTAGACAGACCATGGTACTGGCCTGGCAGCATAAGGGCTATGGATTGATACTCAGATGGGCCACATATACTAAATATACAGTATGTCTGTCATTGTCAACAGTTCTGTTCTGCTAAATTACCATGTTGTCCACCTTCACCGGTAATATAGACTGTGATTATAGTCCTGTACAGTAGAGTAGCCCTGTAGCCCTACCCCCCCATTCGTCCCCAGATGGCCAGTGTTCGAGTGTTATAACAGCAGGCAGCAAACGTCTCAGCGGGCAGGGTACACGTGCCATATGCCAGGGGTCAGGGAAGGAGCCAGCCTCAGGACAGGATGTCTGTGTGTGTGTGCGTTCGTGAGTGTGTCCGGGCTCAGGACAACACTGCCAGGTCTTCACATGCTCTCAGAAACACACTGGGGCTCCATTGGCCAGTATTTTATCACTTAAACAATTTTGCTTTCAATTTAATTCAGTATAAATCTATTTCCCAAAAAACTACAACCAACCAAGCAAAACAAAACAGAAACCAGGGACGTGCACAAAACAGGTTCCAATGTGTTCATCCTGTAGCTAATAATTAATATTTTAGATATTGAGAAAGGTATTGCATTGAAATGAATATGCAATGTCTAAATATGGCTTCTCTACAGCCTCTGCATGATGAATCAACGCTTAGGGTAGAGACAGACAGCCCAGAGTTCCTCTGTCCAGTGTCTGTGTTCTTTTGTCCATCTTAATCTTTTTTTTTTTTTTGGCCAGTCTGAGATATAGTTTTTTTGCAGCTCTGCCTAAAAGGCCAGTATCCTGGAGTCGCCTCTTCACTGTTGACGTTGAGACTGGTGTTTTGCGGGTACTATTTAATGAAGCTGCCAGTTGAGGACTTGTGAGGCGTCTGTTCCTCAAACTAGACACTCTACTATACTTGTCCTCTTGCTCAGTTGTGCACGGGGCCTCCCACTTCTCTTTCTATTCTGGTTAGAGCCAGTTTGCGCTGTTCTGTGTGTAAGGGAGTGCTTAACTGGTGGCAGGGAAGTCAGGCACAGAAGAGCAAATCAGGCGCAAGGTTAAATACACAACACAACAGGCTCTAGCTGCGCGTGTTGGACCCACCCCCGTTGAAGGGTCCAACACGTCCTCGACCGGAACCCAGCACCTCTCCTCCGAACCGTACCCCTCCCACTCCACGAGGTACAGAAGGCCCCTCGCCCGACGCCTTGAATCCAGTATGGAGCGAACGGAGTACGCCGGGGCCCCCTCGATGTCGGGGGCGGAGGACTCTCCCGCACCTCAGACTCCTGGAGCGTACCAGCCACCACCGTCCTTAGGAGAGACACATGGAACGAGGGGTTAATACGGTAATCGGGTGGAAGCTGTAACCTGTAACAAACCTCGTTCACTCTCCTCAGGACTTTAAATGGCCCCACAAACCGCAGGCCCAGCTTCCGGCAGGGCATGCGGAGGGGCAGGTTTCGGGTCAAGAGCCAGACCCGGTCCCCCGGTGCGAACACCGGGGCCTTACTGCGGTGACGGTCTTCTCTGTCTTTCTGGCGTGGCACGGCCTGCTGAAGGTGAACACGAGCAGCTTCCCATGTCTCCTCCGCACGCCTGAACCAGTCGTCCACCGCAGGAGCCTCGGTCTGACTCTGATGCCAAGGCGACAGAACCGGCTGGTACCCCAGTACGCACTGGAAGGGGGAGAGGTTAGTGGAGGAGTGGTGGAGCGAGTTCTGTGCCATCTCGGCCCAGGGTACGAACGCCGCCCACTCCCCCGGCCGGTCCTGGCAATAAGACCGCAGAAACCTGCCCACATCCTGGTTTACTCTCTCCACCTGCCCATTACTCTCGGGGTGAAACCCCGAGCTGGGCCTGCGGTTTGTGAGGTAAGGCTGATCGAGACCCCCAGACGTTCCATGAACGCCTTCCAGACCCTCGACGTGAACTGGGGACCTCGATCAGACACTATATCCTCAGGCACCCCGTATTGCCGGAAGACGTGCGTAAACAAAGCCTCCGCAGTCTGTAGGGCCGTAGGGAGACCGGGCAGAAGGAGGAGACGGCAGGACTTAGAGAACCGCTCCACAACGACCAGGATCGCGGTGTTACCCTGTGAGGGGGGAGATTGGTAAGGAAATCCACCAAAAAATCAAATCAAATCAAATTTTATTTGTCACATACACATGGTTAGCAGATGTTAATGCGAGTGTAGCAAAATGCTTGTGCTTCTAGTTCCGACAATGCAGTAATAACCAACGAGTAATCTAACCTAACAATTCCACAACTACTACCTTATACACACAAGTGTAAAGGGATAAAGAATATGTACATAAAGATATATGAATGAGTGATGGTACAGAACGGCATAGGCAAGATGCAGTAGATGGTATCGAGTACAGTTTATACATATGAGATGAGTAATGTCGGGTATGTAAACATAAAAGTGCATAGTTTAACCTTTCAGGAGCCTCTACCCCGGGTCCGGGAGCACCCCCCCCACTGATTAGCATCGCTAGCATAGCGTCACAATTAAATAGTAGCATCTAAATATCATTAAGTCACAAGTCCAAGACACCTAATGAAAGATACAGATCCTGTGAATAAAGCCACCATTTCAGATTTTTAAAATGTTTTACAGGGAAGACACAATATGTAAATCTATTAGCTAAACACGTTAGCAAAAATCACCATTTTTCTTTGTCCACCATTTTCTCTCAACACCAGTAGCTATCACCAATTCGGCTAAACTAAGATATTGATAGCCACTAACCAAGAAAAAACCTCATCAGATGACAGTCTGATAACATATTTATGGTATAGGTTAGGTTTTGTTAGAAAAATTTGCATATTTCAGGTATAAATCATAGTTTGCCATTGCAGTCAGCATCACAAATCTCACCAAAGCTCCTAGAATTACTACACAGAGCAACGTGTATTACCAATTTACTCATCATAAAACATTTCTTAAAAATACACAGCACATAGCAATGGAAAGACACAGATCTTGTGAATTCAGACAACAATTCAGATTTTCTAAGTGTTTTACGGCAAAAACACAATAAATCGTTATATTAGCATACCACATATGCAAACGTTACCAGAGCATTGATTCTAGCCAAAGAGAGCGATAACGTAATCATCGCCAAAATATATTAATTTTTTCACTAACCTTCTCAGAATTCTTCAGATGACACTCCTGTAACATCATATTACAACATACATATAGAGTTTGTTCGAAAATGTGCATATTTAGCCACCAAAATCATGGTTAGACAATGACAAAAGTAGCTCAGCTGGTCAGAAAATGTCCTGCACCATATTAGACAGTGATCTAGTCTTATACATAAATACTCATAAACTTGACTAAAAAATACAGGGTGGACAGCGATTGATAGACAATTTAATTCTTAATACAATCGCGGAATTACATTTTTTAAATTATCCTTACTTTTCAATACAGGTTGCGCCAAGCGAAGCTATAGCAAACAAAATGGCGGCATAAGCGTTTAACATTTATCGACAGAAACACGATTTATCATCATAAATTGTTCTTACTATGAGCTATTCTCCCATCAGAATCTTGGACAATGAATCCTTTCTTGGGTCTAATCTTCTTTTGGTCGAAAGATGTCCACTAACGTACGACCGGGACCCCGAAACGTGCCCGGAGCTTCAAAGTCTATTACAAAGCAATGCCTCAAAATCGCACTAAACGGATATAAATTGCTATAAAACGGTTTAAATTAACTACCTTATGATGTTTCTAACACCTATAACGAGTAAAAAGATGACCGACGCTATATTACTGGCTAAACCAAGGCTTGGAAAAAGGCCAGTCAGATATCCTTCTTGCGTTGAGCGCAGTGTCCAAAGGAACGCTACTTCCGGTATTTGGTGATTTATAGAGCCAATGATTGCGCAATCGACTCCATTCAAATTGTCACCACTTACTGACATCTAGAGGAAGGCGTGGGCAGTGTTTGTATCTCATAGGATTTACAGAGACTTTTAAAACTGATCTGGAACCAGAGGCCAAGATGTCTAAATCTCACACACTGGGAGGAAAAGTGCTGTAGAATGAGTTCTGTTTCACTCAGAGACATAATTCAAACGGCTATAGAAACTAGAGAGTGTTTTCTATCCAATAATAACAATAATATGCATATTGTACGAGCAAGAATTGAGTACTAGGCAGTTTAATCTGTAGAGAAAATTATGCTAATGCGAAACAGCACCCCCTATAGTTGCAAGAAGTTAAAGTGGCTAGTGATACATGTATTACATAAAGATGGCAAGATGCAGTAGATGATATAGAGTACAATATACATATACATTATATTAAGTGGCATTATTTAAAGTGGCTAGTGATACATTTTTTTTATCAATTTCCATTATTAACTTTTACTTGGTACTCATCCCGGATCCGGGAGCACCCTCATCAGTAAAAAAGCTGACTAGCATAGCCTAGCATAGCGCCACAAGTAAATACTAGCATCTAAATATCATGAAATCACAAGTCCAGGACACCAGATGAAAGATACACATCTTGTGAATCCAGCCATCATTTCTGATTTTTAAAATGTTTTACAGGGAAGACACAATATGTATTTCTATTAGCTAACCACGATAGCAAAAGACCCAACTTTTTTTCTCCACCATTTTTTTCCTGCATAGGTAGCTATCACAAATTCGACCAAATAAAGATATAAATAGTCACTAACCAAGAAACAACTTAATCAGATGACAGTCTGATAACATATTTATTGTATAGCATATGTTTTGTTCGAAAAATGTGCATATTTCAGGTATAAATCATAGTTTTACATTTCAGCCACCATCACAAAATCTCACCAAAGCAGCTAGAACAACTACAGAGACCAACGTGAATTACCTAAATACTCATCATAAAACATTAATGAAAAATACACAGCGTACAGCAAATGAAAGACCAACATCTTGTGAATCCAGCCAATATTTCAGATTTTTTTAAGTGTTTTACAGCGAAAACACAATATAGCATTATATTAGCTTACTACAATAGCCAACCACACAGCAGCATTGATTCATGCACGTTAGCGATTCCAACTATTCTGACCAAATTACTATTCATAAACGTTACTAGAAAATACATGTTGTATAGGAAATGATAGATACACTAGTTCTTAATGCAATCGCCGTGTTAGAATTCTAAAAATAACTTCATTATGACATCCAGCTTAGGTATAGCGAGAGAGTACCCAAAATCTGGGCGCAAACGACTAGTACAACATGTTCGACAGATATATGAAATAGCATCATAAAATGGGTCCTACTTTTGATGATCTTTCATCAGAATGTTGTACAAGGGGTCCTTTGTCGGGAACAATCGTTGTTATGATTTATAATGTCCTCTTCTCCAGTCAGTTAGCACGGAAAGCTAGCAAAGTAGCGCGAAGCTCTCCTTCCTGAACAAAGGCACACAACGCAACACGCCTAACGTCCCGAATAAATTTCAATAATCTAATAAAACTATATTGAAAAAACATACTTTACGATGACATGTATCAAATAAATGTATCAAATAATGTATCAAATAACATGTATCAAATAAAATCAAAGCCGGAGATATTAGTTGTCCATAACGACAGCTTATCAGAAGGCAAAACCAGGTCCCTTCACGCGCTCTCCAGAAAACAGGAAACTGGTGACACGTCATGCCGAGAGCTTTTATTCGACCCCAGATCAAGTTATACACTTCATTTCTTCTCTCACTGCCTGTCGTAATCTAGTGGAAGACGTATGAAGTGCATCTATACTAATAAATATCAAGGACATTAATAGGCAGGGCCTAGAACAGAGCATCGATTTCAGATTTTCCACTTCCTATCAGGAAGTTTGCTGCAAAATGAGTTCTGTTTTACTCACAGATATAATTCAAACGGTTTTAGAAACTAGAGAGTGTTTTCTATACAATAGTAATAATAATATGCATATTGTACGGGCAAGAATTGAGTACGAGGCCGTTTAATTTGGGAACTAATTTTTACAAAGTCGAAATGGCGCCCCCCTATTGAGAAAAGGTTGAGCTGGAGTTGAGTCAGTATGTTGGCAGCAGCCACTCGATGTTAGTGACGGCTGTTTAACAGTCTGATGGCCTTGAGATAGAAGCTGTTTTTCAGTCTCTTGGTCCCTGCTTTGATGCAACTGTACTGACCTCGCCTTCTGGATGATAGCGGGGTAGACAGTCAGTGGCTCGGGTGGTTGTTGTCCTTGATGATCTTTATGGCCTTCCTGTGACATCGGGTGGTGTAGGTGTCCTGGAGGGCAGGTAGTTTGCCCTCAGGGATGCGTTGTGTAGACCTCACTACCCTTTGGAGAGCCTTACGGTTGTGGGCGGAGCAGTTGACGTACCAGGCGGTGATACAGCCCGACAGGATGCTCTCGATTGTGCATCTGTAGAAGTTTGTGAGTACTTTTGGTGACAAGCCGAATTTCTTCAGCCTCCTGAGGTTGAAGAGGCGCTGCTGCGCCTTCTTCACAACGCTGTCTGTGTGGGTGGACCAATTCAGTTTGTCCGTAATGTGTACGCCGGGGAACTTAAAACTTACTACCCTCTCCACTACTGTCCCGTCGATGTGGATAGGGGGGTGCTCCCTCTGCTGTTTCCTGAAGTCCACACTCATCTCCTTTGTTTTGTTGACGTTGAGTGTGAGGTTATTTTCCTGACACCACACTCTGAGGGCCCTCACCTCCTCCATGTAGGCTGTCTCGTCGTTGTTGGTAATCAAGCCTACCGCTGAAGTGTCGTCCGCAAACTTGATGATTGAGTTGGAGGCGTGCATGGCCACGCAGTCGTGGGTGAACAGGGAGTACAGGAGAAGGCTTAGAACGCACCCTTGTGGGGCCCCAGTGTTGAGGATCAGCGGGGTGGAGATGTTGTTACCTACCCTCACCACCTGGGGTTGGCCCGTCAGGAAGTCCAGTACCCAGTTGCACAGGGCGGGGTTGAGACCCAGGGTCTCGAGCTTGATGACGAGTTTGGAGGGTACTATGGTGTTAAATGCTGAGCTGTAGTCGATGAACAGCATTCTCACATAGGTATTCCTCTTGTCCAGATGGGTTACGGCAGTGTGCAGTGTGGTTGCGATTGCGTCGTCTGTGGACCTTTTGGGGCGGTAAGCAAATTGGAGTGGGTCTAGGGTGTCAGGTAGGGTGGAGGTGACATGGTCCTTGACTAGTCTCTCAAAGCACTTCATGATCAAGGAAGTGAGGGCTACGGGGTGGTAGTCGTTTAGCTCAGTTACCTCAGCTTTCTTGGGAACAGGAACAATGGCGGCCCTCTTGAAGCATGTGGGAACAGCAGACTGGGATAAGGATTGATTGAATATGTCCGTAAACACACCAGCCAGCTGGTCTGCGCATGCTCTGAGGACGCGGCTGGGGATGCCGTCTGGGCCTGCCGTCTGGGCCTGCAGCCTTGCGAGGGTTAACACGTTTAAATGTTTTACTCACGTCAGCTGCAGTGAAGGAGAGTTCGCAGGTTTTGGTAGCGGGACAGGTGCGACCACGGCCATTGTGGAACGGGTAATGGGTGTAGCTTCCCTCTGGGCAGGTGCCTAGGAGCCTTACACTGGGCTGACTACCGAGCAGGAGGAAACATAAACCCTCAGGTCCTTAGCCAAGGTAGGCCACCACCACCTCCCGCTCAAACAGCGCACTGTCCAACCAATGCCAGGATGACCAGAGGAGGGTGACGTGTGGGCCCATTAGATCAACCGGTCACGGAGAGCAGACGGGACGTACAGACGCCCAGCGGGACACTGAATGGGAGCGAGCTCTGCACGCAAGGCCTGCTTAATATCCGCGTCCAGCTCCCACACCACCGGCGCTACCAGGCAGGAGGCCAGAAGTATGGGAGTATGATCCATGGGCCGCTCCTCTGTGTCATACAGCCGGGACAGTGCGTCTGCCTTCACATTCTGGGAGCCTGGTCTGTAGGACAGGGTGAAAACAAAACGGGTGAAAAACATGGCCCACCTTGCCTGACGAGGGTTCAGTCTCCTCGCTTCACGGATGTACTCCAGATTGCGGTAGTCAGTCCAGATGAGAAAGGGGTGTTTAGCCCCCTCAAGCCAATGTCTCCACGCCTTCAAGGCCTTTACAACAGCCAACAGCTCCCAGTCCCCCACGTCATAGTTTCGCTCCGCCGGGCTGAGCTTCTTCGAGAAGAAGGCACAGGGGCGGAGCTTCCGTGGCGTACCCGAGCGCTGAGAGAGCACGGCTCCTATCCCAGCCTCGGACGCGTCCGCCTCCACTATGAACGCCAAAGAGGGATCCGGATGGGCCAGGACGGGAGCCGAGGTAAACAGAGCCCTCAGGTGAACAAAAGCCCTGTCCGCCTCAGCCGACCACTGCAAACGTACCGGGCCCCCCTTCAACAGTGAGGTAATGGGAGCCGCTACCTGACCAAAACCCCGGATAAACCTCCTGTAGTAGTTGGCAAACCCTAAAAACCACTGCACCTCCTTTACCGTGGTGGGAGTCAGCCAATTACGCACGGCTGAAATGTGGTCACTCTCCATCTCCACCCCTGAGGTGGAAATGCGGTACCCTAGGAAGGTGACGGACTGCTGGAAGAACAGGCATTTCTCAGCCTTGACGTACAGGTCATGCTCCAACAGGCGACCAAGCACCCTGCGCACCAGGGACACATGCTCGGTGCGTATAGCGGAGTATATCAGAATGTCATCAGTATACACTACTACACCCTGCCCGTGCAGTTCCCTGAAAATCTCATCTACAAAGGCTTGGAAGACTGATGGCGCATTCATCACCCCGTACGGCATGACGAGGTACTCATAGTGCCCTGAGGTGGTACTGAAAGCCGTCTTCCACTCGTCTCCCTCTCGGATACGCACCAGGTTGTAAGCGCTCCTGAGATCTAGTTTGGTGAAGAAGCGCGCCCCATGCATTGACTCAATCGCTGTGGTTATGAGTGGTAGCGGGTAGCTATACCTCACAGTGATCTGGTTCAGGCCTCGATAGTCAATACACGGGAGCAGACCTCCCTCCTTCTTCTTCACAAAAAAGAAACTTGAGGAGGCGGGTGAAGTAGAGGACCGAATGAACCCCTGACGCAGGGATTCAGTGACATATGTTTCCATAGCCACCGTCTCCGCCTGTGACAGGGGATACACGTGACTCCTGGGAAGTGCGGCGTCTACCAGGAGATTTATCGCACAATCCCCCCGACAATGAGGTGGTAATTGAGTCGCCCTCATTTTAGAGAAGGCGAGAGCCAAGTCGGAATATTCGGGAGGAATGCGCACGGTGGAGACCTCGTCTGGACTTTCCACCATGGTACCACCAACGGAAACCCCTAAAGACCTCCCCGAGCACTCTCGCGACTACCCCGTGAGAGCCCTCTGTTGCCAAGAAACAGTGGGGTCATAACAAGCTAACCAGGGTAAGCCTAGCACCACGGGAAACGCAGGAGAGTCAATGAGGAAGAGACTAATTCTCTCCTTGTGACCCCCTTGCGTCACCATGCCCAGAGGAGCGGTGGCCTCCCTAATCAACCCTGACCCTAATGGTCAACTATCTAAGGTGTGAACGGGTAAGGGCACAGCCACGGGAACAATGGGGATCCCTAAACTATGGGCGAAAGATCTATCTATAAAATTCCCAGCCGTGCCTGAATCAACAAGTGCCTTATGCTGGGAATGCGGGAAAAACTCAGAAAAAGTAACATACTAAAACATATGTGCAACAGAAGGCTCTGGGTGAGAATGGTGCCGACTTACCTGGGGTGACGCCAGAGTGCCCTACCTGCTGCCTCGATCCCCAGAAGAACCAACCCGGCACCGACCGGCAGTGTGACCTCTGCGGCCACAGATGGTACACGAGCTGGAACCTCCTCCGGTCTCTCTGCGCACCACACCTCTCAGCTCCATGGCTATTGGAGAGGTGGTGCGAGGGGATGGAACCGACAGACCCCTATCTGGACGTCCGCAGGTAGCCAGCAGGTTATCCAGCGGGATGGACAGGTCCACCAGCTGGTCAAAGGTGAGGGTGGTGTCTCTGCAGGCCAACTCCCGACGGACGTCCTCGCGCAAACTGCAACGATAATGGTCGATAAGGACCCAAAAGTTGAATAAACTGATAAAACTCGGTTGAAAAAAACTACTTTATGATGTTATTATCACATGTATCAAATAAAATCAGAGCCGGAGATATCCGCCGTGTATACCGAACGCTTATCAGAAGACAATGTCGACGTACTTCGTTCGCCAGAGAAGACAAAGAAATGTCCAGACATGTCACTCCAAAAGCTCTTGTTCGGCCTCAGATCAAGCTAGACACCCCATTCCACGTTCCACTGCCAGTTGACATCTAGTGGAAGGCGTATGAAGTGCATGCATATCGATAAATATAAGGCAATTGAATAGGCAGGCCCTGGAACAGAGCATCGTTTTCAGATTTTTCACTTCCTGTTTGGAAGTTTGCTGCAAAATGAGTTCTGTTTTACTCACAGATATAATTCAAACAGTTTTAGAAACTTGAGAGTGTTTTCTATCCAATAGTAATAATAATATGCATATTGTATGATCTAGAATACAGTACGAGGCAGTTTAATTTGGGCATGATTTTTTCCAAAGTGAAAACAGCGCCCCCCTATTTATGCATTGTACTGTATGTGAATTCATTCATTGTACAATGTTAATTAAATATCTGTCCTTGATATAGACAAATCTCAGAGCAATTCTTGCTAGTCAACGTCAACTTATTGCCTAATGCTTGCTTATATATTTGAATTATCTTTATGGATTCAGATATACATTTTAATAGGCTAGTTACATAGTCTTATTACAAGTTGCATGTGAGGTACAGTATATATAATATGCTCATATGATAATTATTACCCCACTACATGTGTGCCCTGCAGGTTCTCTACATCCCTTGTTCAGAAGGGCTCAGTGTGAGATAGGCATCGTTGGGGAAACATTGATTCTGGCTGATCCCTAATACCCTGTTAAAGAAAGGTGTTAGTGGATGTAGCAGGTTGACACGGGGTGAGCCAATAGATAGTGAATAAATGCATGTGCTCATCGAGCTAATGGTTGAAGATATGAGGATGAGAAGGAAAGAGACCTGAATGGGATGTTTGGAATGGCTCAGGTAATCCTGTATGAAACAGGGAAATGTGTAGGTCTGCTTTACTTTGCCTGTTTTTATGCGTGTGGAAACATATTGTCCAACATATTGGATAAGTCAGTGTACCACAACCTCTATATTGCCATGTAATTCTCTCAGGAGGGACTCCTTTTTTCTAAGCCATGTTTCCTTCACAACCCCATTGCCCTCCTGCTGTTGCCTCAGAGTGGAACAGGAAACAGCTTTCTCATTGGGCTGTTTCTCCGTGAACCAGAGAGCATACAAGTAAATCAATACCCATAATGACCCTCTTCTAACAGCTTAACTTTGTAATGGTACAAAGGCAATGGCATCTATACTCTGTGTTTTGGTAGTAGTATTCCTAACCACACATCACAACGTTATGGGAGTCATGGTACACTGGAGTTTTATTGGGTAGTGAGGGAGAGATGGAGACGCTGGGATGACCTATGGTGCAGGGTTAGAGGGGTTACTCCTATAAATATTCCCCCCAGTCCCAGCCCCCCTTCCTTCATTGATGGCGGGAGGGAGAGAGTGACACTTTAATCACCCTGGTTCTATGTTTATGGCCTGGTTTCCATGACAACATCCTCCGACTGCAACCGACCAACCGTAGAGGTGGTAGACTAGAGGAGGGGGTCCCTAAGAGCAAAGAGAGGTTTAACGACCCAACGACCAGCCGCTCCATCCAACACCACTGTATAGCCACTCTATAGCCATCACTCAGTTTTCACTCTGTTTTCCTCTATATAGCTGTCAGCAAGGATCCCTTCGACAATTCCTATGGTTGCATTTTATGACAGAACAAAACAATAAATATATATAAAAAAACAACACAACAAAAACCATCATTGAAATGTACACCGCATGACTCTTCTGAGGAAAAGATAATTTACTGTGTGTCAAATGGGTGTAATTCTGTTATGGGAGAGGTTTTGACCGATATCTGCCTGACATTTTTTGTAATTGCGTTAGTTGAAAGGTCGGCCTAAACCCCAGTGTAGCAAAATGTTTACAGAGGAGTGGCTGATTGCCTTGTTGTAATCAAAAAGGGGTTGTTTTATTTCACTCTATTTTTGGCAGAACGATTTGGCATTTGAAGAAAAGGCATTTCTGATTTGCTAGTCTATTTATTTGTGTGTTGTGAGTGTGTCTCCTTGTGTGTGTGTGTGCACGTACGTCCAAATA
This sequence comes from Salvelinus fontinalis, assembly GCF_029448725.1. Classification (NCBI taxonomy): domain Eukaryota; kingdom Metazoa; phylum Chordata; class Actinopteri; order Salmoniformes; family Salmonidae; genus Salvelinus; species Salvelinus fontinalis. Next base: position 20,984,107 of record NC_074670.1, on the reverse strand, counting down.
TGCGTCCATCTGTGTGTTTGTGTGCAGTGTGTGTGTGTGTTTGCTTAGGCTGAGAGACATTTAAGTGTACTTGAGAGTGAGTCAAGTTGAGTGGAAGTGATTGGCTCTAGAGTCCCAGGACCCCTTCAGTAATCTGTTTCAATTTGATGTGTGTGAGTGAAAACACACACCAGCCGCACCATTCCCATCATACACTCCACTACCACACTGCAGATTGTTTAGCGAAGCCCGCTAACTGTCGTTCTACTAAGTGCCATGATAATTCAGCTTTGGCTGCGTCGGGTTAATAGGTACTGCTGTGATGATGTAGCTTGCTGTGATCATTTGGATTTTCTACGTGATTTTAATCGCTTTGGTTGTACATTTTGCTTCTCTGTTACTGTCTATTGAATTCTATTGGTCTGGATAGGTTTAATAGGTTTAATCAAGTGCTGTATGTTTCATAGTAGGGTCAAAGTACTCTGATGGTTCTGTAGTTAAATGGATAGCTTGCTAATATGGGATAAAAATAGAAATAGACAAAAAAGTACTTGTAGCCTTACTTTCACAATTTGTAAGGCCACAAGTACAACTTTTAAGATTGTTTTATTGAACCTGTCACGTCAGTGTTGTTGGTGACATGCAATGTTAATTAAAGACCACCAGCTGTTTGGAACTCCGACAAGATGTTCTTATGCCGACTACGCCATGCAGAGCAACAGACGACCAGATGTTCCAGGGAACTAACTTTAATGAGTCCACATTGTGTTCTTACAACATGGCCGCCCGTCTTCAAACACATAGCAGCTACAGAAGAAAGCATCAGTTAGCAGCACACTTCTGGTGTAGTGTCTGTTGCGTCTGTCTCACATCTAGTGAAGCACAGTGCAAAGAATGGGGTTTTAGTACAGGCATTACTGAGAGAGTTGTAGACATTTTCTGTAGGTGTAGGAGGGGAGTGTGGGCCATTGGTGTTCCCTGAGGGTAAACTCCTTAAGGCCTTGGTTGTAACGACAGTTGTAACGACAGTTGTAACGACAGTAGTAACGACAGTTGTAACGACAGTTGTAACGACAGTTGTAACGACAGTTGTAACGACAGTAGTAACGACAGTAGTAACGACAGTTGTAACGACAGTTGTAACGACAGTAGTAACGACAGTAGTAACGACAGTTGTAACGACAGTAGTAACGACAGTTGTAACGACAGTTGTAACGACAGTAGTAACGACAGTTGTAACGACAGTTGTAACGACAGTAGTAACGACAGTAGTAACGACAGTTGTAACGACAGTAGTAACGACAGTTGTAACGACAGTTGTAACGACAGTTGTAACGACAGTAGTAACGACAGTTGTAACGACAGTTGTCACGACAGTTGTAACGACAGTTGTAACGACAGTAGTAACGACAGTAGTAACGACAGTTGTAACGACAGTAGTAACGACAGTAGTAACGACAGTAGTAACGACAGTTGTAACGACAGTAGTAACGACAGTTGTAACGACAGTTGTAACGACAGTAGTAACGACAGTTGTAACGACAGTTGTAACGACAGTAGTAACGACAGTAGTAACGACAGTTGTAACGACGGTTGTAACGACGGTTGTAACGACGGTTGTAACGACGGTTGTAACGACAGTAGTAACGACAGTTGTAACGACAGTAGTAACGACAGTAGTAACGACAGTAGTAACGACAGTTGTAACGACAGTAGTAACGACAGTTGTAACGACAGTTGTAACGACAGTAGTAACGACAGTTGTAACGACAGTTGTAACGACAGTAGTAACGACAGTAGTAACGACAGTTGTAACGACAGTTGTAACGACAGTAGTAACGACAGTAGTAACGACGGTTGTAACGACGGTTGTAACGACGGTTGTAACGACAGTTGTAACGACAGTTGTAACGGCAGTAGTAACGACGGTTGTAACGACGGTTGTAACGACGGTTGTAACGACGGTTGTAACGACGGTTGTAACGACGGTTGTAACGACGGTTGTAACGACGGTTGTAACGACGGTTGTAACGACGGTTGTAACGACGGTTGTAACGACGGTTGTAACGACGGTTGTAACGACGGTTGTAACGACGGTTGTAACGACGGTTGTAACGACGGTTGTAACGACGGTTGTAACGACGGTTGTAACGACGGTTGTAACGACGGTTGTAACGACGGTTGTAACGACGGTTGTAACGACGGTTGTAACGACGGTTGTAACGACGGTTGTAACGACGGTTGTAACGACGGTTGTAACGACGGTTGTAACGACAGTAGTAACGACAGTTGTAACGACAGTTGTAACGACAGTTGTAACGACGGTTGTAACGACGGTTGTAACGACAGTTGTAACGACAGTTGTAACGACGGTTGTAACGACGGTTGTAACGACGGTTGTAACGACAGTTGTAACGACGGTTGTAACGACGGTTGTAACGACGGTTGTAATGACAGTTGTAACGACAGTTGTAACGACAGTTGTAACGGCAGTTGTAACGACAGTTGTAATGACACTTGTAATGACAGTTATAATGACAGTTATAATGACAGTTATAAACTCAATACATAGAATAAAGTGGTCCACAATTTATGAGCAGAGAGCGGACGCATGGATGTGTGTAATTCCCACAAAGTGGAATTCTTTCCTTCCATCCTTCCACATTCCTGAACGACTATTAAAACCTTTGACCGGAAACACGTTTTAATCTTTTTTCAATTTGTTCAACACGTTTAATGGAACATAAATAAGGCTGGCGATGCAGAGAGGGCTACATTAACCTTGACCCGCAGATTGTTGGGGAGGTGCGTGAATCACACAGCCATTACTCCACTCACTCCTCCCAGCCTCCCGCTTCCCATCATGCAACACTCACTGTGCCATAGATAGACGTCCAGGAGAATCACACAATAGGCTAAAGTGGCTTCTGAAAACAGGCGAGGAGAGGATGGAATTTTAGACAATTGAGAACGGTATTTCAACATTAGAGCAAAGGGAAGGAGACAAGGACAGGAAACGAGACCATTAGACTATTGAGATACATGCTATATGTAGTTCAACATTGGTGCAGACAAAGGAAAGGAGACAAGGTCAGGAAACTAGACTATTGAGATGCATCCTGCTACATCTCTACCTCTGATGGATGATCTGCAGTGGAAAATCACCGTATGAGGGGTTCTTTGAGGAAGTTTGGAGCGGAATACTTGAGGAGAGGGTTGCTGTTGCTGCGTCTTCGTCTCGCCTCACGGGATATTTATCACAGGGCTGTTCTGTTTTACGCTCAGGAGACTCCCAGACGGCCCCTAATAAACGCTTTGAGTGGATGAAATATTCATGCAGAGTTAAATATGGATCCTGGAGAAGGCAGTCACAAGGCATTAGACACAGTCAATACAGATCACCCTCTCCCTCTCTCCATATTTCTCTCTCCGGATTGCTGTGGTCTCAGGCAGAGTGTTGGGGTGGTGAAGAGGGGTGAATCAGCCAGGTAGAATAGCACGGGAGACAGCAGAAGAGTTAGACGGGGGAGAGGAGGGAGAGAGTTTGAGAGGGGGGAGAGGAAGAGAGAGAGTGATGGAGAAAGAGATGGAGAGTGAGCAGGGGAAAGAGAGAGATGAAAGTGTGTGAGAATGAGGTACTCTGACATGTTGTTTATGATGAGTGAATGCACCAGTCAGAGGTGTCAGGGTGGTTTTATCAATGTTAACTAACTAACCGCAAAACACTGAGTGCTGCTCCTGTAGTGGAAAGCTCATGCAACACTAAGCACCCCAGACAGATTGGACCACATTCAAACATCACACACACACACACACACACACACGCACACACTCACATACCACATGTTCACTTTTGCATGAATTCCAAAATTCAACAGAATTTTAGATTGGGATCGAAACAAACGATCATAACTCTTTAATTGATTTAAGATCAACCGCTTTCCACAAGCGCCTCCATCTGCTTAACGTTCACTGTGATCATCATGGGCCTTTGTGGCCGCCAACAAAGCAGCTATTTAAACTAACTGTGACGGTCAGGTAATGAACATTTTGAAACAAGCTGATGTGCAATGAAGTCTAACTAAGGGTTTCTGTTCAAATTGAGAAGGCCAGCTGGTCTTCTTCTCAGGCTGCGTCTGAAATAGCACCATATTCCTTTTGTAGTGCACTACTTTTGACCAGGGCATGCACTATAGGTGCACTAGGAATAGGTAGCCTATTTCAGTCATAGCCATAGTCTGTAGCGATAGCTACACTGCTTCCTCTCTCTGGCTCATTGTATGTGTATTCTGCAGTGTACGAATTAAGTTAATAGTGACCCATAGTGGGCGAGGTCCTCAGCCCTCCATTGTGTCTACTGTGTCCACTTTGTCACGGGCAATGACGCATCATCAGCGTGCCAGTGGGCGCCACCGTGGGGCATCATCATCAGTGTGCGACAGAGTGTTGTAGTGATTTAATGAAGGCTTGGGAACTGGCTGCTGCTCAACACTCAACAACAAGCTGTGAGCTGAGCTGGGCTGGTGTCCCATGGTGCTGTGCGCTCAAATAGAGACAGGAAGTAAACAAATAATGCCATGGGCCAACCAGCTGGGGACTGACTGTATGGCTGCAGGCTGCAGAGAATAACAACTACATGGTTGTAACTGTGACTGTTACTGTGGCAGGTCTATACAGTGCTGAACCAGGGAACAGATTATTGATTGCAATTACAGATGACTGGAAACACTTGTAAGAATTCTTCAGCCATAGTGGCTCTCTGTCCTATATCTCTATGTAGGAATTGAGATGTTAGCGCAATGACATGCTAGCTGTTCCCATAGACTTCCAAGCATGTATCGGCAGAAATATATACATCTTGTAAATCATAGTTTTTGCAGCGGTGGAAATAATTTAGCAGCGGTGCTAAAATAATATAGAGGAAGTACTGTAGACGGATCGATAATGAGCGTGAATTCAATGTGATGAATGATAAAAGTGATGAGTGATGAATGATTTTCAAAGGGGAATTCATACTGTTGTTATCTGTTTTCTTCTAGCATCAAGGTCTGTGGTACTGGTTCTGGTAAGATACAGTGTGGCGCCAGAAAAAACAGAGCTTTGAGAGAAACATAGATGGTGGAGGTAGAACAGGAGGGATACAGACAAATATTAAGAAATGAGGAAGTGGAATGAAATGTGTAATAGTGCAAAGGGAGAGAAAGAAAGAGGGAGAGGGAGAGGAGGAGGAGGAGGAGGAGGGAGGAGGGGGAAAGGGGGAGGAGGGAGGAGGGAAGAGGCAGGAGGGAGGAGGGAGGAGGGAGGAGGGGGAAAGGGGGGGAGGAGGGAGGAGGGAAGAGGCAGGAGGGAGGAGGGAGGAGGGAGGAGGGAGGAGGGAAGAGGCAGGAGGGAGGAGGGAGGAGGGAGGAGGGAGGAGGGAAGAGGGAGGAGGGAGGAGGGAAGAGGCAGGAGGGAGGAGGGAGGAGGGAGGAGGGAGGAGGGAAGAGGCAGGAGGGAGGAGGGAGGAGGGAGGAGGGAGGAGGGAGGAGGGAGGAGGGAAGAGGCAGGAGGGAGGAGGGAGGAGGGAGGAGGGAGGAGGGAGGAGGGAAGAGGGAGGAGGGAAGAGGGAGGAGGGAAGAGGCAGGAGGGAGGAGGGAGGAGGGAGGAGGGAGGAGGGAGGAGGGAAGAGGGAGGAGGGAAGAGGGAAGAGGGAGGAGGGAAGAGGGAGGAGGGAGGAGGGAGGAGGGAGGAGGGAGGAGGGAGGAGGGAAGAGGGAGGAGGGAAGAGGGAGGAGGGAGGAGGGAGGAGGGAGGAGGGAGGAGGGAGGAGGGAAGAGGGAGGAGGGAGGAGGGAAGAGGGAGGAGGGAGGAGGGAGGAGGGAGGAGGGAGGAGGGAAGAGGCAGGAGGCAGGAGGGAGGAGGGAGGAGGGAGGAGGGAAGAGGCAGGAGGGAGGAGGGAGGAGGGAGGAGGGAGGAGGGAAGAGGCAGGAGGGAGGAGGGAGGAGGGAGGAGGGAGGAGGGAGGAGGGAAGAGGGAGGAGGGAAGAGGGAGGAGGGAAGAGGCAGGAGGGAGGAGGGAGGAGGGAGGAGGGAGGAGGGAGGAGGGAAGAGGGAAGAGGGAAGAGGGAAGAGGGAGGAGGGAAGAGGAAGGAGGGAAGAGGGAGGAGGGAGGAGGGAGGAGGGAGGAGGGAGGAGGGAAGAGGGAGGAGGCAGGAGGGAGGAGGGAGGAGGGAGGAGGGAAGAGGCAGGAGGGAAGAGGCAGGAGGGAGGAGGGAGGAGGGAGGAGGGAGGAGGGAAGAGGGAGGAGGGAGGAGGGAGGAGGGAGGAGGGAAGAGGGAGGAGGGAGGAGGGAGGAGGGAGGAGGGAGGAGGGAGGAGGGAAGAGGGAGGAGGGAAGAGGCATGAGGGAGGAGGGAGGAGGGAGGAGGGAGGAGGGAAGAGGGAGGAGGGAGGAGGGAAGAGGGAGGAGGGAAGAGGCAGGAGGGAGGAGGGAGGAGGGAGGAGGGAGGAGGGAAGAGGCAGGAGGGAGGAGGGAGGAGGGAGGAGGGAGGAGGGAAGAGGCAGGAGGGAGGAGGGAGGAGGGAGGAGGGAGGAGGGAAGAGGCAGGAGGGAGGAGGGAGGAGGGAGGAGGGAGGAGGGAAGAGGCAGGAGGGAGGAGGGAAGAGGGAGGAGGGAAGAGGCAGGAGGGAGGAGGGAGGAGGGAGGAGGGAGGAGGGAAGAGGGAAGAGGGAAGAGGGAAGAGGGAGGAGGGAAGAGGCAGGAGGGAGGAGGGAGGAGGGAGGAGGGAAGAGGGAGGAGGGAAGAGGCAGGAGGGAGGAGGGAGGAGGGAGGAGGGAGGAGGGAGGAGGGAAGAGGCAGGAGGGAGGAGGGAGGAGGGAGGAGGGAGGAGGGAAGAGGGAGGAGGGAGGAGGGAAGAGGCAGGAGGGAGGAGGGAGGAGGGAAGAGGCAGGAGGCAGGAGGGAGGAGGGAGGAGGGAAGAGGCAGGAGGGAGGAGGGAGGAGGGAGGAGGGAGGAGGGAGGAGGGAAGAGGCAGGAGGGAGGAGGGAGGAGGGAGGAGGGAGGAGGGAAGAGGGAGGAGGGAAGAGGGAGGAGGGAAGAGGCAGGAGGGAGGAGGGAGGAGGGAGGAGGGAGGAGGGAAGAGGGAGGAGGGAAGAGGGAAGAGGGAGGAGGGAGGAGGGAGGAGGGAGGAGGGAGGAGGGAGGAGGGAGGAGGGAGGAGGGAAGAGGGAGGAGGGAAGAGGCAGGAGGGAGGAGGGAGGAGGCAGGAGGGAGGAGGGAGGAGGGAAGAGGCAGGAGGGAGGAGGGAGGAGGGAGGAGGGAGGAGGGAAGAGGGAGGAGGGAGGAGGGAAGAGGCAGGAGGGAGGAGGGAGGAGGGAAGAGGGAAGAGGGAAGAGGGAGGAGGGAGGAGGGAAGAGGGAGGAGGGAGGAGGGAGGAGGGAGGAGGGAGGAGGGAGGAGGGAAGAGGGAGGAGGGAAGAGGCAGGAGGGAGGAGGGAGGAGGGAAGAGGCAGGAGGGAGGAGGGAGGAGGGAAGAGGGAGGAGGGAGGAGGGAGGAGGGAGGAGGGAGGAGGGAAGAGGGAGGAGGGAGGAGGGAGGAGGGAGGAGGGAAGAGGCAGGAGGGAGGAGGGAGGAGGGAAGAGGGAGGAGGGAAGAGGCAGGAGGGAGGAGGGGGAAAGGGGGGAGGAGGGAGGAGGGAAGAGGCAGGAGGGAGGAGGGAGGAGGGAGGAGGGAGGAGGGAGGAGGGAAGAGGCAGGAGGGAGGAGGGAGGAGGGAGGAGGGAGGAGGGAAGAGGGAGGAGGGAGGAGGGAAGAGGCAGGAGGGAGGAGGGAGGAGGGAGGAGGGAGGAGGGAAGAGGCAGGAGGGAGGAGGGAGGAGGGAGGAGGGAGGAGGGAAGAGGGAGGAGGGAGGAGGGAAGAGGCAGGAGGGAGGAGGGAGGAGGGAGGAGGGAGGAGGGAAGAGGGAGGAGGGAGGAGGGAAGAGGCAGGAGGGAGGAGGGAGGAGGGAGGAGGGAGGAGGGAAGAGGCAGGAGGGAGGAGGGAGGAGGGAGGAGGGAGGAGGGAAGAGGGAGGAGGGAGGAGGGAAGAGGCAGGAGGGAGGAGGGAGGAGGGAAGAGGCAGGAGGGAGGAGGGAGGAGGGAAGAGGGAGGAGGGAGGAGGGAGGAGGGAGGAGGGAAGAGGCAGGAGGGAGGAGGGAAGAGGGTGGAGGGAGGAGGGAGGAGGGAGGAGGGAGGAGGGAAGAGGCAGGAGGGAGGAGGGAGGAGGGAAGAGATACGAGACAAGTTGACAGATGGATGGATTTCATTAAAATTGGAATGACATTAGACATCTATTCATAGAGCTTCCTTATCTACTACTAATTAAAACCAAGGGAGTCAAATGAATAAAGAGTATAACTTCAATTACCAGAGATACATATTTGTAGTTTATCTTTGGAAAATGGGAAGCCTGCACTGTTTGCAACAGAAACGGAATTAACATGACATATCTGGGGTGGCAGGTAGCCTAGTGGTTAGTGCGTTGGGCCAGTAACCGAAAGGTTTCTGGATAGTATCCCTGAGCTGACAAGGTAAAAAGCTGTCATTCTGCCCCTGAGCAAGGCAGTTAACCCACTGTTCCCCGGGCGCCGATGATGTGGATGTCGATTAAGTCAGCCCCCCTGCACCTCTCTGATTCAGAGGGGTTGGGTTAAATGCGGAAGACACATTTCAGTTGAAGGCATTCAGTTGGATAACTGACTAGGTATCCCCCTTTCCCTATTCAAAATGGTATATGTATTGTACATTGCTTCATTTCCTCTCTCACACATACTTACTCCATTTTTTTGTCTCTGTGTTTCCTCTGAAGGTCTTATTCGGTTACAGGAGCTCATAAAGGCTCCATCTCGCTACAACATCCGCTTGAAGATCCGCCAGTTGCCAGCGGACACCAAGGACGCAAAGCCTCTCCTCAAGGAGATGAAGAGAGGAAAGGAGTTCCACGTCATCTTCGACTGTGGACACGAAATGGCTGCCGGCATCCTAAAACAGGTGTGTGTCAGGAGGGGAAGTGATATGTGTCTGTGTTTGTGTGAGTGAGAAGTCCCAATCCCCAGTCAATTCAGACAAGTTTTGTCAAACTGGGTGAAAAAGACGTTTTTTTGTACATTTCCTTGAAAGAAGGAATGTTCTCTAAGGTCATTTTAATCATGCAGGATATCAGCTACACCTGAAACAGAAAGAGAGGGTGTTTAATACGGACTCAATTAAAAACATTCATATTCCTCCTCCTGCTTCCAGAATGTATCAAATATTAAAGATAACATGACTCACCCTGGCACTCACTCTTTCTCCCTCACTCTCCCGCTTGCCTTTTTTAATCAGTGTAGTAGCTGGTGATTGGTTATGAAGGTCAAGGACACCTATCATTAGCTAGTGGCATGTGAGCTACTCCCTGGTAATGGGGGGTAATGAAGGACTTTTCTATGATATCCTCATTACAAGACACACGCCTGACTCAGTGAGGGAAGGATTCTTGTCCTCATTTCACTCTGAGACGACAGTCATGGTACTCTTTAGAGACGCAGATCAATCTTCTACCGTACAAGAAACAACTGGAGGTGGTTTAACTGTCGTTCATAGTGCCATTGTGGGATGGTCTGCATGCTAAATATCCAGCTTCAAATTATTCATGTTAACCTCTGTAGGCCTTCCTCTGGAGTTCATATGCAGGTGGCCAAATACTCATGATATGCAGGTGCTAAAAGATCATTTTTCTTCTGATCCCTAAACGACGCGTTTCTAATTACTGCAGATTTCCCCAATCCCTCTGTGGTGTCCACGGATATAGTGCAGTGTATAATAGGATTGAAGATATCTGATTGGCTAAGAAACACAGACTTCCATCAGGTCCACCCAATGAAGAGGAACATTTGAATGTTGTCATCTGATTGGAAAAGGAAATACAATCATTTCATTCTGCACCCTTATTGTCTGTGTAACCTCATTGGCCAGGGGTAATGCTAGCTGCATTATTGGTGAGTAGATTAGAGGATGTTCAACCCACCAGGATACTTACCGTACCCACCTGACACCGGCAGCAATTGCTGGCCTGACCTTTCCCATTTAATCACTCTCCATTTCCCTGCACAATCATCATCTGTGATTCCTAATGGTTTAGCGAAGCTGTCAGGGAACTGCAGCACGACTCACCAGTCGCAGCTGCCTAGGAGACCAAGCCACATTTATAGCGCTTAAATAGGGTGGGCACTCAGCCAAAGGCCCTAACAGACACACACAGAGTAGACCCACGATTTAATGCTGCCATAACAGGGACTTCTTGAGATGTTCACCTATAAGACATAATATCCCTACAACAGGTGATATAGCGACATAGGAGTCTGTAATTCTGTTAGCAAAACATGGCCGCCACTGACCAGACCAAGGTAATGAGCACAGTCATCTGTCTGTCAGCAGTTATATCATCTAAATTCAGATAAAGTGAGGGAAAGAGAGACAGAGAGAGACAGAGAGAGAGTGAGGGAAAGAGAGAGAGAGAGAGAGAGAGAGAGAGAGAGAGAGAGAGAGTGAGGGAAAGAGAGAGACAGAGATAGAGTGAGGGAAAGAGAGAGAGAGTAAAAGTGAGGGAAAGAGAGAGACAGAGAGAGAGACAGAGTGAGGGAAAGAGAGAGAGACAGAGGGAGACAGAGAGAGAGACAGAGATAGTGAGGGAAAGAGAGAGAGAGAGAGAGAGAGACAGAGATAGAGTGGGGGAAAGAGAGAGACAGAGAGAGACAGAGAGAGAGACAGAGAGAGAGACAGAGATAGAGTGAAGCAAAGAGCGAGAGAGAGACAAAAAGAGAGCGACATAGAGAGAGAGACAGAGAGAGAGGGACATAGAGAGAGAGACAGAGAGAGAGACAGAGGGACAGAGAGAGAGACAGAGATAGAGTGAGGGAAAGAGAGACAGAGACAGATAGACAGAGAGAGAGAGAGAGAGAGACAGAGATGGAGTGAGGGAAATAGAGAGACAGACAGAGAGAGAAAGACAGACAGAGAGACAAAGATAGAGTGAGGGAAAGAGTACTCTTTGTTGATGATCTGTTGCTTCTGTCAACAACCAAGGAGGGCCTACAGCAGCACCAAGATCTTCTGCACAGATTCTGCCAGACCTGGGCCCCGACAGTAAATCTCAGTAAGACCAAAATAATGGTGTTCCAAAAAAGAGAAATAAACAATTCGCCAGGACCACAAATACAAATTCCATCTAGACACCGTTGCCCAAGAGCACATAAAAAACTATACATAACTTGGCCTAAACATCAGCCCCACAGGTATCTTCCACAAAGCTGTGAACGATCTGAGAGACAAGGCAAGAAGGGCACTCTATGCCATCAAAAGTAACTTAAAATTTGACATACCAATTAGGATCTGGCAAAAAAATTATTGAATCAGTTATAGAACCCATTGCCCTTTGTGGTTGTGAGGCTTGGGGTCCACTCACTAGTCAAGAATTCACAAAATGGGACAAACACCCAATTGAGACTCTGCATGCAGAATTCTGCAAAAATATCCTCAGTGTACAATGTAGGACACCAAATAATGCATGCAGAGCAGAATTAGGCCGATACCCGCTAATTATCAAAATCCAGAAAAGATCCGTTAAAACCTGTTCTGCTCTGGCGTTCCGCCAGCGGAACTCCTCCCACATTCCAAAAGGCAGAGCGCGAAATTCAAAATATATTTTTTAGAAATATTTAACTTTCACACATTAACAAGTCCAATACAGCAAATGAAAGGTACACATCTTGTGAATCCAGCCAACATGACCGATTTTTGAAATGTTTTACAGCGAAAACAACACGTATATTTATTTTAGCTCACCACCAAATACAAAAAAGGACAGACATTTTTAACAGCACAGGTAGCATGCACAAAGCCAACCAAACTAACCAAGAACCAACCAAACTAACCAACAAACAACTTCATCAGATGACAGTCTTATAACATGTTATTCAATAAATCTATGTTTTGTTCGAAAAATGTGCATATTTCAGGTATAAATCATAGTTTACATTGCAGCTACCGTCAGAAATTGCACCGAAAGCAGCCATAATAATTACAGACACCAACGTCAAATACCTAATTACTCATCATAAAACATTTCTGAAAAATACATAGTGTACAGCAAATGAAAGACAGGCATCTTGTGATTCCAGACAATATTTCTGATTTATTAAGTGTTTTACAGCGAAAACACAATATAGCGTTATATTAGCTTACCACAAAAGCCAGAAACACAAGCCATTTCCCAGTAGCAAAAGTTAGCGATTGTAACAAACCAGCAAAATATATATAATTTTTGACTAACCTTGATATGCTTCATCAGATGACAGTCCTATAACATCAGGTTATACATACACTTATGTTTTGTTCGAAAATGTGCATATTTAGAGCTGAAATCAGTGGTTATACATTGTGCTAACGTAGCTACTTTTTCCCACAACGTCCGGATATTTTTCTGACACTTTTTCTGACACACATATTCTGACCAAATAGCTATTCATAAACATAACTAAAAAATACATGTTGTATAGGAAATGATAGATACATTAGTTCTTAATGAAATCGCCGTGTTAGAATTCTAAAAATAACTTCATTACGACATACAGCTTCGGTATAGCTAGAGAGTACCCAAAAGCTGGGCGCCAACGACTAGTTCACATGTACGACAGATATATGAAATAGCATCATAAATGTTTCCTACTTTTGCTGATCTTTCATCAGAATGTTGGACAAGGGGTCCTTTGTCAAGAACAATTGTTGTTTGGATTTAGAACGGCCTTTTTCCCTCTCGATTTACCAAGCACACTAGCCAAGTGGCACGCATCTCTCCATGTCAACAAACGGAAGAGAACGGAACACGGCAAAACTCCCGAAAAAATGTCAATAATCTGATTAAACTATATTGAAAAAACATACTTTACGATGATATGGTCACATGTATCAAATAAAATCAAAGCCGGAGATAGTAGTCGCCTATAACGAAATCTTTTCATAAGGCAATCCCCGGTTCCTTCTCGCGCCTTCCTGAAAACAGGAAATGGGTGACACGTCATTCCAAGAGGATTTATTCCACTTCAGACCAAGATAAACACTCCATTTCTTCTCTCCCCGCCTCTTGACATCCAGGGGAAGCTGTATGATGTGCATGTATACTAATACGTATCATGCCCATTTATAGGCAGGACCTAGAACAGAGCTTCGATTTCAGACTTTCCACTTCCGGGTCAGGAAGTTTGTGCCAAATGAGTTCTGTTTTACTCACAGATATAATTCAAACGGTTTTAGAAACTAGAGAGTGTTTTCTATCCAATAGTAATAATAATATGCATATTGTACGAGCAAGAATTGAGTACGAGGCCGTTTAAATTAGGCACGATTTTCCCCCAAAGTGAAAACAGCGCCCTCTGTCCTCAACAGGTTTAAACCTTCCATAACAAAGCCACCACCTAAAGAGAGATGAACCTGGAGAAGAGTCTCCACAATCAGACCCCACAGAGCCCCACGGCAGCAACACAATTAGACCCATCCAAATCATGAGAAAACTAAAAGATAATTACTTGACACATTGGAAAGAATTCACAAAAAACATAGCAAACTAGAATGCTTTTTGGCTCTAAACAGAGAGTACACAGTGGCAGAATACCTGACCACTGAGACTGACCCGAACTTAAGGAAAGCTTTGACTATGTACAGACTCAGTAGGCATAGCCTTGCTATTGAGAAAGGCCGCCGAAGGAGACCTGGCTCTCAAGAGAAGACAGGCTATGTGCACACTGCCCACAAAATTAGGTGGAAACTGAGCTGCACTTCTTAACCTCCTGCCAAATGACCATATTAGAGACACATATTTCCCTCAGATTACACAGATTCGCAAAGAATTCGAAATCAAACCCGATTTCCATAAACTCACATATCTACTGGGTGAAATACCACAGTTTGCCATCATCAGATTTGTGACCTGTTGCCACAAGAAAAGGGCAACCAGTGAAGAACGAACACCATTGTAACACAACCCATATTTATGTTTATTTATTTTCCCTTTTGTACTTTAACTATTTGTACATTGTTACAACACTGTATATGGACATAATATGACATTTGAAACCTCTTTATTATTTTGGAACTTCTGTGAGTGTAATGTTTACTGTTCATTTTTTATTGTTTATTACTCTTTTGTTTATCTATTTCACCTGCTTTGGCAATGTTAACATATGTTTCCCATGCCAATAAAGCCCCTTGATTTGAATTGAATTGAGAGAGAGACAGAGAGACAGAGAGACAGAGAGTGAGTGAGTGAGTGAGTGAGTGAGTGAGAGAGAGAGAGAGAGAGAGAGAGAGAGAGAGAGCTCCAACTATTTTCTCTTTTCTCACTTCTGATAGAGATCAGCGTACAGTATATTCACAGAGAACGAAGTAGAATCACCCTCCTCACTCACAGCATTACCTCTCTATCCCTGATGAGAGTGAATCCTGGCCTTTGGGTCTGCTTAATTGCCGTCATTAGTGAGTGATGTGAGCCCTCACTGTTGAAGGGCAAATGGATGGATGGATGGATGGATAGAGGGGAGGGAGATATGCAGGGATGGAGGGATGGAGGGAGGAGGAGATGGTTACAGCAGGCTTAGAGGAGAGTGGATGTGAGGTTTATATATTTTATACACAGAAATACACATAACTCCATACACACGCAGGCACGCGTTCACGCACACGCATGCACGCTCACGCACACACACACACACACACACACACACACACACACACACACACACACACACACACACACACACACACACACACACACACACACACACACACACACACACACACACACACACACACACACACACACACACACACACACACACACACACTGCAAAATGTAAACTGTAGATTCACACTTTCAGCATTCACAAATGTTCTCCCCCCCTCTCTCTCTCTCCAGGCTCTTGCTATGGGGATGATGACAGAGTACTATCACTACATCTTCACCACACTGGTAAGTAAAGTACAGCCATATGTTCCACTGCCTACCCAGATGCTTTCCCATCATTTTGCTTGTCTAACTGTTGTATCCATCTGGAAACTTCTGACACAGTGAAGGTGTGAGCTAAACAGAGGCAGTCTTCAATCTTCATGTTTTCCCTCAAACTGACTAACAGCCAATCCACAAGTCCTGAAGTGTGAAATCCTCATGTTTTCCCTCAAACTGACTAACAGCCAATCCACAAGCCCTGAAATGTGAAATCCTCATGTTTTCCCTCAAACTGACTAACAGCCAATCCACAAGTCCTGAAATGTGAAATCCTCATGTTTTCCCTCAAACTGACTAACAGCCAATCCACAAGTCCTGAAGTGTGAAATGTTCATGCATCAAAAGTAAAGCAACAATCTCTTTTATGTCTTAGGTGTGAGAAAGAAAGTGCTGTCAGAATGACCTAGCTCATGTGCTGTGATGATTGAGGGCAACAAGAACATTGAATGTGAACGTGAATGACAGCCTCCCTACTTTTCCCTGGAGGAGAACAGGGAAATGTGGCAGAGAGGAGAGTGTCAACTATCATTTCTCTCTTGAAAGAGAGAGATAGAGACTGAGAGAGAGAGAGAGAGAGTAAGAGAGAGAGAGAGAGAGAGAGAGAGAGAGAGAGAGAGAGAGTAAGAGAGAGAGAGAGAGAGAGAGAGAGAGAGAGAGAGAGAGAGAGAGAGAGAGAGAGAGAGAGAGAGAGAGAGAGAGAGATAGAGGGGCAGGGGGGGGGGTCAGATAGCTGTTCAGTTCTGACACCCCATGGTTGTGTAACTGACATGGCCCTTGGCCTACTCCCGGTGGCTGCTCTATTTCTCTCTTTCTGCAGAGATGATTCCCCCCCCCTTACACACACACACACGCACACACACACACACACACACACACACACACACACACACACACACACACACACACACACACACACACACACACACACACACACACACACACACACACACACACACACACACACACACACACACACACACACACACACACACACACACACACACACACACACACACACCCTCTACATTATCCCTGACTCCCTCTCTCCCATATTCACTCCCTGTCCCGTTGTCAGGTCAGAAACATTATTCAAGTCTTACTCCTGTTAAAGCCATATCTCATTCATCTAACAGTAGCTAGAGTTAAGTTCAAAACACTCCCCCAGCCAGAATATTAAAATCCTTTCAACTAAAACCTTCCGTTTTCTTCGCTGCCAGAGCTTTTCATCAAGGAAAATACATCCTTCCATTACATTTTTTAAAATGAAAGATCTAAATGTCCACATTCTCTTTATAGAAGCCATTCAGTATATCACAATGAACGCAATTAAGTGTTGCGAAGCCATTTGCAGGATGTATGAAATGAGAAAAGTGAAAATGAGTGAAGATGGGGAGTTGGAAGGGACTGGGGAGAGGGAACAGATAGGAGGACGTTCTAACATGTTCCAATGTTGAGTTTGGCAGAGTGGGGACGCAGTGCTGAGAGCTTAACTCTCCCTCCAGAGTGAACAACCCATCCACATCCATGAACACATATGGCAGCCATTTTCTGCCAGATTTGACTTTATACTCCAGTGTTAGCTCCAGCAGAGGACAGCACTCAGACACCACACATTAACTCACATTGCTACCGTGTCCTTGCATATTCACAATCAGCATTCCTATTTAATTGTTAGTCTATACTTAATCCTTTTTGCTCCTACTGGAAAAAAATTGCTTTGTTTAGCTTTGTTTATAACACAGTTATAACCTCTCTTTAGTGTATTATATATAGGCCTTTGTATGTTCTTTTCCTAGTTGCCTGACTCTTAACTCTTCCCTGTCAGGACCTGTTTGCGCTGGACGTGGAGGCCTACCGTTACAGTGGGGTGAACATGACTGGCTTTAGGATCCTGAATACGGAGAACAGCCAAGTGGCCTCCATCATAGAGAAGTGGTCCATGGAACGCCTGCAGGCCCCGCCCAAACCTGACTCTGGCCTACTGGACGGCTTCATGACGGTGAGTCATCACTACAGCTACTGTATGAGGCCAATCGGAAATAGCACCCGATTTGCTAACCTCTATTCCCTATAGCCTTTAGTCCATTTCGGACGCAGCAGCTCCTATGATTGGGCTATATGTCTATGACTCTTTGTTGCTCTGCTCTTCTGCAAAGTTCTGAATATTATCATTATGGAATAGGGACTTATGCTGGAAGTGTTACTGCTGTCTGGCAGAGAGATCCATTCCACCGGTAGATTTTTTCCTAGATATTTTAGATATCACATTAGACCTTTGATGGAGTAAGGCAGGAATGTTGTTAGGACGTAGACTATGCTTTCTCTGTGTGTGATTGTTGCCAATGTATTAGCCGTTAGTGAAACAGCCATGCTCTGAGCATCGTCTTCCTGTGAGCATCCAGCCTGTCTCAGAGGACTGAAACACACAACCTCCTGGGTCCCTGGGCTCTGAGCCCTGTGTGATAACATGCCTCCTATTGCATGGATCCAACTCCTCTCTGATAACAGCACACAGCCAGTAATGACTGTTCTACAGCAGTCCTGCTACACCGCTACTCTCTCTTATCTGGGAGCACTGCCAAAATATGAACTCACCAGAGACAAGGAGAGAGGGAGGACTGGAATTAGGGCGAGAGAGTGAGAGTGAGAGAGATGGAGAGAAAGGGAGAGAGATGACTGGAATTAGGGTTCCAGATTCATTCCAGAACAACTGTTAAGGTGCTAAAAGTGACATATGGCTGGACTGACTGGTCCTATTCCAGTTGGAGGGAAGCGGATGCTGGCTGGGTGTTGATAGCTGTGGATTGCCACTGAGGAGAGAGAGCTTCCTTTAAGGTTCAAGGAACCTTGCTGAAGAGTTAGTTCCAGGGTTGTACTGTATCTTAGACCGGTTTTCCTCTTTGTAAGAGTCTTCTGTTGGATTAGTGGGTCAGTTGGTGGTGCTTCTCTCTGGAGGCCTCCAATAGACTGGGGGCAGTTGATGTATTTCTCTGACACATAGTCAATTGAAACCTAAGGAATCAACTGACTTGGTGCTTTGCCCTCCACACGCATGTACATAAATTAGCTCTCAGATCAATAGGTCTCCACTCCACTATTTGTAGTGGCAAGGACAACTGCAAAGCCCTCTATCAGCTGTTTGTGTTCCCCTCTGTTCCTTATGTAGTCTATAAGACTGGATGAGTATTACTTCATAAGACTGTTGTTTTTGGATCAGAGGCATCAGAAGATTTATTCCAGGGGAGGACAGTGCTGTGACCCCGCTCATCAGGGAATTAATGGCATAGTTGGAAGGCGGGGATTGATTCATTAGACAAATGGCAATCAGTCAGCAGCTAATGCATATTGACATGGCGAAAGGTTCCGTAAACGTTTGATTAACGGCTTCATTTGTGAGCTGTATTTACAGTCTTGTGTGCTTAAGTACTGAACCGCTGATGTAACTTATGGACTGGCGATCATGACAGATTACACCCAGAGCAATACAAAGACTCAGCTATTTTTATACAGCTCTTTTCTTCCGGCCCACTGCTTTCAAAGTTTATTGTTTGAAACCCTATGGAAATGTTGTGTGTTTCTTTGTGTGTATTTGTGTGTTTGTGTGTGGATGGATACATTTTTTCTACAATGATGTTGGAAAGAATGGAGAGTAGATGGAGAACAGTTAAAATCATATCCAGCAAAAAGAGGTGAAGAGGTAGACAAATCCTGGTCCAGGCACCAGGTTTTTAAAACAACTTTTAACACTTTGGATTTGACTTTTCTGTGTGATCCTACTGTTTGATCTGCAGAACAGAGCGCTCTGCGAGATTAGAGAGAGGTGGTCCTCTCCCACCTAGCTTGGCTACAGCCTTGTTATTTTGGCTTAAATTGATCTCAGTGCCTGCCTTATTTGGCTGTGACTCACGAAAGGATCCTGTCACCGGGAAAACCTCGGAAACAAACCCCAGTGTCAAAGAGGATAATGATCAAACTGACAAATTTTCCTTTTCACCCCAGGATGTTTTCTTCTCCTTCTTCTCTTTTTTTACTGGATTTGTTTGTGTGCTGCAATGCTGAATAATAAAGCTTAATTCTGCACCTCATTCCTTTATGCTACAATTAATCTTCCTTTGGAGAAGGAAGTCCTGCCCTGTCACGGCTTAACACGCATAATGAAAATGACCTAACAAGCCCTACAGGTTCATTAGCATAATTTCTCCTGCTTGCTAATTGCTTTAGCTTCTGTCTGTTTCACTCTGAGGCGGCTAGGCTAATCTCGAGGAGATTCTCAAAACACCCAGGCATGACCATACATCCTACAATTTATCTCTCTGTCTTGAGTTGGAAAGGGGAGGTATTACTTTTTAACCAGCTCTCTCTTTGGGTCAGGGCAGATACCTAACCCCACGATTTGAATGTAGTTGGCCGCTGTTTTGTTTAAGTCAGGAGTTTGAGGATAAAATGGTGTTGCTGTAATGGAAACCTAACGACCACACCATCAGTAATCATACCAATACTTCCCCCACGAAGAATGATTGACATAGATCCAGGGCAAATTCAAATGGACACGTCTGTGCTACTGGGTGGGATGCCATTTTGTGATTTGCAGCTAGGCTATCATTACATGTCCAGCTATGGGAAATACTTCTCAATAACAGCAGTCAAACATGGATGGAATCACATTACTCAACCATCACTCAAACAGCCATACACATACATCATATAGAAGACTGAACGACTGGCAGAAACTCTTCCAGATGTGAAGAATGAAACCAGACATAGAAAGAGTATCGAGACAGAGAGAAGAGAGCGGTTGAATGGAGAAGGAGAAAGATTGAGAAAATGGAGGAGAGGGAGAGATAGAGAGAGAGAGAGAGAGAGAGAGAGAGAGAGAGAGAGAAGTGTGGAGAGATTGAGAGAATAATTATTCTGTGCTCTCTTAGTCGTCCCCTCGGCTCAGCGCCTTCTCCTGATCGACCTGTCCATCACGCCGTCACCATGGCGTCTCCGGGGTGATCTCCCTGAGTTGCAGCAAGGGGCGGAGAACCTGGCTGCTGCCTGCCGGAGAGGGGTAGCTGACCCTAGCTGGGGTAGCCAGCTAGCAGGCTGC
The DNA here is from genome assembly GCF_029448725.1 of Salvelinus fontinalis. NCBI lineage: Eukaryota > Metazoa > Chordata > Actinopteri > Salmoniformes > Salmonidae > Salvelinus > Salvelinus fontinalis. The sequence goes on along the minus strand of NC_074670.1, from coordinate 20,963,991 downwards.
TGGACAAGCCCTGAACACACTTGAACAGCCCTGGACAGACCTGGCCAGCAGGGTCAGCCCCCAATGTCTTCCGACAGATGGCGTCATTCTAACGTGACACGCGTCACCATCGCTCTATCTGGCGTTAGACAATGGGTCAGCCCTTAAACAGCCCTGGCAAGCCAGCGAACTCCTGACACAGCCCTGGACAGACCCTGGACAGACCCTGGACAGACCCTGGACAGACCCCCGGACAGACCCTGGACAGACCCCCGGACAGACCCTGGACAGACCCCCAGACAGACTCCTGGACAGACCCTGGACAGACCCCCAGACAGACCCCTGGACAGACCCCTGGACAGATCCTGGACAGACCCTGGACAGACCCCCAGACAGACCCCTGGACAGACCCCTGGACAGATCCTGGACAGACCCTGGACAGACCCCCAGACAGACCCCTGGACAGACCCCTGGACAGATCCTGGACAGACCCTGGACAGACCCCCAGACAGACCCCTGGACAGACCCCTGGACAGATCCTGGGCAGACCCTGGGATAAGACACATTTTAATCCAGTACTATGACACCCCTCCAATAGAAGTGAGAGCTACTATATGGTAGTGAGCGATATTTCTTTACCAGATATTGGCATCCTCTTCAGTCTTGGTTTTGTAATGAAACCCATTTGAACCCCATTTCTGCACCCCACAGATGAAGCTCCTCTATCTAAGCTGTGGCCGTCTGCCTCTCTCTGTATTTTAGACCAGCTCACTCTTTTTGTGGCTGCGGGTCTTGGATTTGGGATTTGGCGCTGCATCTGTCCACATGCGGGGAGAGGAATTTGGAAGTGGAATATGCGGGGCATTATTCGGGCAGCTGGTTGGCATGTGTGGTAGCTGGCAGAGACAAGCAGTCTCCCAAGGCCAGAGGCTCTACTGCCGCTGAGATGACCCAAAACTAGACCAGTCTCATCCTTTATCCCATTCAATACCTCTGCAAAGCACACACTGTGTGGTTTTATGTCTTCCTATTGGATTGCCGTTTGACAAGCTTTTACTAGATTATACCACAACATTTATTGAAACATCTTGAATCTGATTGGTTAGAAATCCTATTCCTTTGTCCAATCAGTGGAAGCAGACTATAGCCCACTTAAAACGTAGAGCTATAAATAAAGTAGTATGTGTGTCCATTTTGTGTTCTGGCTGAGCTGCTGTCATTTGTTGTTGGCGCTGTGGTGGCTGTGTGTAGCATGCTGATGGTGTGTGTGGGTTTGTGTGTGCAGGTGTGTGTTTTATAGCGTGTGTGTGTGTGTGTGTGTGTAACCGGTGTGTGTGTTTGTGTGGAAGCGTAGCCGCTGTCACGTGAAGTGTGCACAGACACGGGGCTGCATTAATAACTATGTGCCCCATGGTATCGCCGCCAGGTACCAGCATAGACAGGTGTCCCTGGAGATGGGTTACTACGGAAACGGAGTGATAATCTAGATTTTGGAAACAGGGCTGGCATGTCGTCCTCCCCCAATCCCCCATCCCCCCACTCTGACATCCCCCTCTCCTCTCCTCTCCTCTCCTCTCCTCTCCTCTCCTCTCCTCTCCTCTCCTCTCCTCTCCTCTCCTCTCCTCTCCTCTCCTCTCCTCTATTCCCCTTCTCCTTTTCACCATCACCCTCTCCTCCATCCACCCCACTCCTCTCTTCTCCTCTATCCCCTTTCCTGTTTCCCTCTCCTCAATTCCCTCTCTTCTCTCTCAGGATCGGCAGGTAGCCTAGTGGTTAAGAGCGTTGGGCCAGTAACCGTTCTGCCCTTGAGCAATGCAGTTAACCCCCAACAGCGGATTAAGGAAGCCCCCCGCACTTCTCTGATTCAGAGGGGTTGGGTTAAATGTGGAAGACACACACAACTGACTAGGTCTCCTCTCCTCCAGGTACTGCTGCCAGCTCCACACATCATCCCACTGCTCCCCTGAGAGCTATGAGCCATGTTACTCTTTCCCACTATCAAACTTCTACTCTCAGTCTGAACCATGTGAAATATCTCCATGTTAAGGATCTGACTCTATATCTAACTCTTATAACCACCCCCCCCCCCCCCCATACACCGAGTGTACAAAACATTAGGAACTCCTTCTTAATATTGAGTTGCACCCCCTTTTGCCATCAGAGCAGCCTCAATTCGTCGGGGCATGGAATCTATAAGGTATTGAAAGCATTTCACAGGGATGCTGGCCCATGTTGACTCCAATGCTTCCCACAGTTTTGTTAAGTTGGCTGGATGTCCTTTGGGTGGTTGACCATTCTTGATACACACGGCAGACTGTTGAGTGTGAAAAACCCAGCAGCGTTGCAATTCTTGACACACTCAAACCGGTGCATCTGGCACCTACTACCATACCCCGTTGAAAGTCACTTAAACATTGTGTCTTGCCCATTCACCCTCTGAATGGTACACATACACAATCCATGTCTCAATTGTCTCAAGGCTTAAAAATCCTTCTTTAACCTGCCTCCTCCCCTTCATCTACACTGATTGAACTTGGTCAGTCTAGGTCATGGAAAGAGCAGATGTTCCTAATGTTTTGTACACTCAGTGTATGTAATCTCATTTGAATTCAGGACAGAATTGACAAATGTGAATATCTATTTGACTGTTCTGCATACCATCAGTATCCTACATACTGATGGTATGTTCCCATGTGTATGACATCAAAACCCGCCAGTGTTTGGGTTTTGAGAAGGTCATCATCATTTTGTCGTCATCCTTCCTCACTTTTCCTCATCCTCCTTCTCCCTCTCCTTTCCTCATCCTCCCTCTCCTTTCCTCATCCTCCCTCTCCTTTCCCCATCCTCCCTACCTTTTTACTCCTCATCCTCCCTCTCCTTCCATCACCCTCCCTCTCTTTTCCTCATCCTCCCCCTCCTTTCCTCATCCTCCCTCTTCTTTCCTCTTCCTCGCTCTCTTTTCCTCATCCTCCCTCTCCTTTCCTCATCCTCCCTCTTCTTTCCTCATCCTCGCTCTCTTTTCCTCATCCCCGCTCTCTTTTCCTCATCCTCCCTCTCCTTTCCTCATCCTCGCTCTCTTTTCCCCATCCTCCTCTCCTTTCCTCATCCTCCCCCTCTTTTCCTCATCCTCACTCTCTTTTCCCCATCCTCCTCTCCTTTCCTCATCCTCCCTCCCTCTCCTTTCCTCATCCTCCCTCTCCATTCCACATCCTCCCCCTCTTTTCCTCATCCCCCTCTCCTTTCCTCATCCTCCCTATCCTTTCCTCATCCTTCCTCTCCTTTCCTCATCCTCCTCTCATTTCCTCATCCTCCCTCCCCCTTCTTTCCTCATCCTTGTCTTCCCTCTCCTTTCCTCATCCGTCCCCTCCTTTCCTCATCATCCCACTCATTTCCTCATCCTCCTCTCCTTTCCTCATCCCCCTCTCCTTTCCTCATCCCTCTCTCCTTTCCTCATCCTCCCTATCCTTTCCTCATCCTCCCTCTCCTTTCCTCATCCTCCTCTCCTTTCCTCATCCTCCCTCCCTCTCCTTCTCATCCTCGTCTTCCCACTCCTTTCTTCACCCTCCCTCTCCTTTCCTTTCCTTATCCTCCCTTTCCTTTCCTTTCCTCATCCTCCATCTCCTTTCTTCACCCTCCCTCTCCTTCCCTCATCCTCCCTCCCTCTCCTTTCCTCATCCTCCATCCCTCTCCTTTCCTCATCCTCATCTTCCCTCTCCTTTCCTCATCCTTCCCTCATCCTCATCTTCCCTCTCCTTTCCTCATCCTTCCCCTCCTTTCCTCATCATCCCGCTCCTTTCCTCATCATCCCACTCCTTTTCTCATCCTCCCTCTCCTTTCCTCATCCTCCCTGTCATTTTCTCATCATCCTTCTCTTTTTCAAAATGTCCCTGTCTGACGTTGCATCTGTAATGAGCTGCTGGTCTCAGACCGGCTCAACTCCAGTCAGCATCACGAGCCATCATTAGATCAGCTACCCACAGTGTACTGCTCCCAGCCATGTGCTGCACCCTGATTAAACACAGCGACACTGGCAGATCTCGAGAGCCAGAGTTACTGTAGATCCAACACTGACGAGAGCTCATAGAGAGGCGGCTAGAGGGAAAGCGAGAGAGAGAGAAGGAAAAGAAGAAAGAGAGAGAGAGGGAGCGAGAGAGAGACAGAGGGAGAGAGAGAGAGAGAGAGAGAGAAAGAGGGAAGAGAGGAGAGACAGAGAGAGAGAGGTGGGAGAGAGAGAGGGGGGGAGAAAGTGAAGGAGAAAGAGAGAGAGAGAAAGAGACAAATAAAATAAAATGTTATTTGTCACATGCTTCATTAACAACAGGTGTTGACTAACAGTGAAATGCTTAGTTAATGGCCCTTCTCAACAATGCAGAGAGAAACATATATAGAAATAGTAGAACAAACATTATAATAACACAAGGAATAAATACACAGTGAATAACGATACCGTGGCTGTATGCAGAGAAAGGAAGAGAGATAGCGAGAGAGAGAAAGAAAGTCAGAGGACGGATGAAAGAAACGCTGGAGAAAAAGCAGCGATTGACATTGCCATGTCTATAGAGTAAGTGAAGAGTTCATTTCCAAAACGTTACATCCACCATTTTTTCACATTTGTGTTTTTTTATCAGAAATGATTGTTTATGGGTATAAAATCAAATCAAATTTGATTTGTCACATACACATGATTAGCAGATGTTAATGCGAGTGTAGCGAAATGCTTGTGCTTCTAATCATGTGTGTGTAAAATATTTGTTCTCAGATTTTTTATTTGTAGATTTTAGATGTGTATTAAAATGTGTTTTTTTGCAAAACACTATATATCCATTGTTTAGCTGGAATGGAATGTTTGTATCCTGTATATTTGACTGTGATATGTGGTTGTCTCACCTAGCGATCTTAAGGTCAAGTCGCTCTGCATAAGAGCATCTGCTAAATGACTTCAATGTAAAATGTTAACAGTTTACATACAGATCGCGTGTTACAGTATTGATTCATTTTTTTTTTTTAAATATTGATTTTACAAATGTATCATTTGTACAGTTCTTATAAAAAATTTAGTTATTTGTTACATTTGACTGTGTAAAACCTACTGAGCAGTACTAGTTATTTCTCTGAGCGGATATATAGCGTTTTGCAAAAACACTTTATTTTTCTCTCTGAAATGAACCCATCAAGTGATAGGTTTCAAACAAATATATATCTGTCATTGAAAAACCCCATGGCATGGTTAGATAGTGAAAAAACACACCAATCTCTTTCATAAGTTCTAATCAATAAAAGCTAATTTAACAACATTTCAGAAATTGATATATAATGTTTTGCAAAGAAACTCTTCAAGTATAGTTCAAGGCTACATCCAGCATCATAACAGGGCACAGCTTTATAACAGAGAGAGACTGTGGCAGGTAAAGGGATTGACCTTTCCTCCTCTGCAGAATGACCTCAATGTATTGCTGCACTCAAAGCTCAGTACAGTCTTGAATCCTGTTCCATTTGCTTTGACATTCATCTAGACAGTATATATACTAACCTTTGTTGAAGGTCATTGTAAACAGCAAGACACGCGGTATGCCTATCATGTTAGACGTTGTTCAAATTTCAAACATGTTCAATTTCCGTGTTTGGTATTTTAAACATTACACAAAAATTGCTGCTCGTATCATTTGACATATATTTTAGCCACATCCTGTATAACCGATGCTCATTATAAACATACATACTAAACTGTAGCTCCGCTCAGAGAGCCCTTGGAGCAGATTCCTCTTCTTGCTCATTATCTATCGTTGCTGGGGAAACCACCACATACAGTTGAGTGTTTAAGGCTATTATTTCTCCTGATGCTGTGTCTTAGTCACACCACGCTGGATTCTGCTAGTTAAGCACTCTGGTTCTGCACACACACACACACACACACACACACACACACACACACACACACACACACACACACACACACACACACACACACACACACACACACACACACACACACACACACACACACACACACACACACACACACACACACACACACACACACACTGTATAGCTCTCTGCTATGCGGCTTCATGTCTGTAGTCTGCAGCAGACCCTATTCAAGGCTGGCCTGGGCAGCATTTGTATGCCTGACAGAGTGGGGCTCTTTTTAATTGGAAAAGCTCCTCTTAAAGACTTAAAAACTAATTTATGTTCCTGAGAGCTGAGATGAAATGGTACGCAGGAGGGAGGAGGGGGGTGAGAGGGGTTGAGGGGGGGTGCAGGGAGAAGAGAGGGGGAGGGGAGGGGAGAGATCACAGGGGGTCGGCTTTTTGTCAAGTCCACTCAGAGCTGGGTTGGAGAAGGGAGGCTAAACCCCATCTCTTTATCACTGTAGTACTGTAACCACATTGGACCTCAGAAACCAACATCTCACTACACCCACACTATGTGTGTGGCACCGCCTTTACTGCACTGCACTGCCAGGACTAATCTCACTCACATAATCTGAACAGTTGACACTCACACAGGGTTTATGGTAAGAATGAGCTATATAGATAACACAGATTATGATATTAAACTAATCTAGTTCTCACACAAATATACACATTCAAGTGTTCACTCTCATCAGTAACCACAGCGTTCTCTCAGAATTACCCATGATGCAGTGTTTTGATCAAATCAATACAAAGTTTATTTGTCACGTGCGCCGAATACAACAGGGATATTCTTACTTACAGGCTCTAACCAATAGTGCAAAAAAGGTGTTAGGTGAACAATAGGTAGGTAAAGAAATAAAATAACAGTAAAAAGACAGGCTATACACAGTAGCGAGGCTATAAAAGTAGCGAGGCTACATACAGACACCGGTTAGTCAGGCTGATTGAGGTAGTATGTACATGTAGATATGGTTAAAGTGACTATGCATATATGATGAACAGACAGTAGCAGTAGCGTAAAAGAGGGGTTGGCGGGTGGTGGGTGGCGGGACACAATGCAGATAGCCCGGTTAGCCAATAGGCGGGAGCACTGGTTGGTCGGCCCAATTGAGGTAGTATGTACATGAATGTGTAGTTGCATATATGATAAACAGAGAGTAGCAGCAGCGTAAAAAGAGGGGTTGGGGGGGTTGGGGGGGACTCACAATGCAAATAGTCCAGGTAGCCATTTGATTACCTGTTCAGGAGTCTCATGACTTGGGGGTAAAAACTGTTGAGAAGCCTTTTTGTCCTAGACTTGGCACTCCGGTACCACTTGCCATGCGGTAGTAGAGAGAACAGTCTATGACTGGAGTGGCTGGGGTCTTTGACAATTTTTAGGGCCTTCCTCTAACACCGCCTGGTGTAGAGGTCCTGGATGGCAGGCAGCTTAGCCCCAGTGATGTACAAGGCCGTAGTCACTACCCTCTGTAGTGCCTTGCGGTCAGAGGCCGAGCAATTGCCGTACCAGGCAGTGATGCAACCAGTCAGGATGCTCTCGATGTTGCAGCTGTAGAACCTTTTGAGGATCTCAGGACCCATGCCAAATCTTTTTAGTTTCCTGAGGGGGAATAGGCTTTGTCGTGCCCTCTTCACGACTGTCTTGGTGTGTTTGGACCATTCTAGTTTGTTGGTGATATGGACACCAAGGAACTTGAAGCTCTCAACCTGCTCCACTACAGCCTCGTGGATGAGAACGGGGGTGTGCTCGGTTCAGGGATGTAATGTTGCTGTGAGCCACGGGTGAGTCAGGTATAAACCTGCAGCTGCTCAGACATGTGCACACACACACATGCACATAAACACACATGCCTGTACAAAGAGAGCTCAAAAACAAGGCCTCTGGGCTACCTTCCTCCTCTTCAAAACAAGAAGACATCAAGACAGCCAAAGGGAATCTGATGGCATGGTCTCACTTTGACTCTTTTCTTACTTTGACTGAAAGGGCCTCTCATCAGACAGCTGCTCACAGAGATTCTTTAGGTGTTATAGAGCAGAGACATTCTTCTTCTATTCAATCCCTTGCCTCCAGGATTATAGGCAGGGCCTGGAGGACATTTTCTTAGTTGTATGAATGAATTATATCCAATACAAGGTCACAGTCGTTAGAATACAGGATCGGGTGATGAGCCACCATGATAAACATCTTATGCAAAATTCCATAAGAAAAGACAACACCACAGTCCTAGCTTTGCGATGGATATTATCCAATTCACATTTATTCTGGCAATAGTATCAAGAATGTGTAAAGACATGCCACAAATTTACTGTTAGGCTCACAATGACTGACTCACAAGAGCTGCAGGTTTAGAATAGACTGTCTATTCAAACTCTCTTCAAAATCTATTCCAAATCCACCTAACAACACATCTTGTGCACGCCAAGCTAACATTGGACTATTATTAGACCTCTGTTATGTAAATTAAAGTTCACTTAGAAAATAACACTACCTTATGTACTGTGGGCAAACAGATGACCTGTCCAATTCAACATTTGGTTCCATTTTGAAGTGTAATGTAGTCTTGGATGACCAGTTCAATTCCACATTGGTATAGTTCTTAAACATAATGTATAATGGTCCTGTCATATTGTCCTGAGGGTCAAATAAGGGATGGGGTCATAAAGGGTCAGAGTTCAGAGTTAATGGAATTGCCCCAGTGCTCCCTCCTTGCAGTCAGTGGCCTCTTATTAAAGAGAGAAAATCAATTAGGCAGATTAACTATTTAGTCACAATCCAGGATCCTATTCCTATTCATTAGGCATCAAACGTAAGAAAACGGACTGAAACGGGGAAGGATCACCAGAACAGGTCCAATCAGAAACGCTTGTTTTTGTTTTCCTTTTCAAAATGTTTTGCGACAGTGTGTCCAAATGAATAGGACCAGGTGTCCAATCTGCCCTGTGGGTCCTGTCTGTACTGGGGTGGGGGAAAGAATGGAGAAGGGGGCTCTAGCAGAAATGAAGAGAGACAATAAAACAGACAGACAGCAAGAATGTGAAGCAGCTTGATCTTGAGACTCTTCTTCTTTTTACAAGATGGGATTTTCACGGAACATGAAAGCAAACTCACTTTGCTACAGTCAAAGTACCTGAAGGTATAAAAACCAAAGCTTACCTCTCTTAAATAAATCTTAGAAAGGAACAAACCATTTTTCTTCCTTTTTCTTCCAGTTGCCGCTGCTGCTTTTAGACTGTACTCCTCCAGTGGGAGTGTGACAGTGCAGTGAAGTGAAAAGGTTTTGCTCAGCCTGCGGCGATTCCTCATGGTAGCAACCTGATGGCAGGCGACGGTGATCTGCTAGACTCTATGTTTGCATTTGTGTGAGTGTGTGTGTTTCGTGTGTGTGTGTGTGTGTGTGTGTGCGTGCGTGTGTGTGTGTGTGTGCGTGCGTGCGTGTGTGTGTGTGTGTGTGTGTGTGTGTGTGCGTGCGTGCGTGCGTGCGTGCGTGTGTGTGTGTGCGCATTGCTGCACACATTGCTGCAACCTCTGGGAGACAAGTCTCTAGTTAGGTGTGAGATGTGAGATCTGTTCAGTGTGGATTACAGGAGAGCAAGAAGTGAGAGAAGTGGAGTATGACATTATAGATTTTGTTATTTTCAGAAAGGACCTTAAGAGAGGAGCTAAAATTATCAGCTGTGTGATGTAATGGGTTTTTGACCAACAGCTAACAACATCTTACATCTATTTGTGGGCACAGCTAATAATACAACAACTTCTGCTTGGAGGTTTTTATGAGCTTCATCTATGAGTAATTCCTGGATCTCTGTGCAGTCAAGAGAGACACATTTGTGTTTCTATGATATTCGTCCATCACACACTGTTCACCTCAAGACAAAACAAGCCATACTAAGACCATATTGGGCTCAAAGAACTCTCCTGAGAGTACAAATAATCCTGCCAGTCCTGGGGTAATTCACACACCCGTTCAGACCTCTGCTCTCCCCGGCTAATTACTTTTACCCTAACTATCACAAAACTCTGCTGTTTTTCAATCAGTTTCCCTGCTCCCTGTTTTAAAGTCATAAAGCCGGATGACTCTCCTCATGAGTTTGGCCATTAAGGAGAAGAGAAAATGGACTAGATAATCTGGGTAGAGGAGGTCTATTTGTTTGTGTGTGTGTGTGTGTGTGTGTGTGTGTGTGTGTGTGTGTGTGTGTGTGTGTGTGTGTGTGTGTGTGTGTGTGTGTGTGTGTGTGTGTGTGTGTGTGTGTGTGTGTGTGTGTGTGTGTGTGTGTCTGTGTGCGCGTGTGTGTGCACCAGGTAGGATGACTCTATCAAGTCCCTAATGGAGAAACCCTGCTGGGGGGAGGTACTTGTCGTCTGGAAGAGGGTAGTGATAGGGAGCACAGACCCACATTACAAGCCCAAATGGCCCTATTGTGAACACGCAGTGGAAAAACTGCCCATGCTAGATTAGATAACCTAGGGCCCTCAACAACAACAATGAGGCTTTGTGTGTGTGTGTGTGTGTGTGTGTGTGTGTGTGAGAGAGAGAGAGAGAGAGAGAGAGAGCGAGAGAGCGAGAGAGGAGAAAGTTGGCAAAGAAAGAGAGGGAAAAAGACTGGGTGAGAGGCAATGACATTAAATGTGTGACTGAAAACAGATGATTTCCTATTTAACACTCCATTGAGTTCCCCCATTATTCTGGGTCCTGGCTGGAGCCATGATGGTGGCAGTAGTTTCCCCCTGGTTCACAATAACAGCCATCTGCAGCCACACACTGCTGCTTCAATTTCCCCACAATGGAGCCACTGAGAATATCAGACATGCTGCAGTCCACTGGAGTGTGTGTGTACACTGGAGTGTGTGTCTATGTTTGTGTGTGGGTGTGTGTCTGTGTGTGTGCACAGTACCCTGCCCGACAGAATAACAGCAATCAACAGCCCACCCATCACCATCTCAGTAATAGAGAGAAGGGGTTCAATAGGCGACATTGTCAACAGATGTTTTCTGTGGAAATGATCTTGCAGTGAAAATTGGAGGGACTTTTCATTTTCTAGTATGACAGAATAGCATCCAGTAATGGAGGAGTAGAGGGAGAGAGGGGAAGGGGGAGAGAGGGAGAGAGGGGAAGAGGGAGAGGGGAAGAGGGAGAGAGGGAGAGCGGGGAAGAGGGAGAGAGGGAGAGATGGGAAGAGTAGAGGAGGGAGAGAGGGAGAGAGGGGAAGAGGAATAGAGGGAGAGAGGGAGAGAGGGGAAGAGGAATAGAGGGAGAGAGGGGAAGAGGAATAGAGGGAGAGAGGGAGAGAGGGGAAGAGGAATAGAGGGAGAGAGGGGAAGAGGGAGAGAAGGAGAGCGGGGAAGAGGGAGAGAGGTGTAGAGGGAGAGAGGGGAAGAGGGAGAGAGGGAGAGAGGGAGAGAGGAATAGAGGGAGAGAGGGAGAGAGGGGAAGAGGAATAGAGGGAGAGAGGGGAAGAGGGAGAGAAGGAGAGCGGGGAAGAGGGAGAGAGGTGAAGAGGGGAAGAGGGAGAGAGGGGTAGAGGAATAGAGGGAGAGAGCAGAAGAGGGAGAGAGGGGGAGAGGGAGAGAGGGAGAGAGGGAGAGAGGGGTAGAGGAATAGAGGGAGAGAGCAGAAGAGGGAGAGGGGAAGAGGGAGAGAGGGAGAGAGGGAGAGAGGGGTAGAGGAATAGAGGGAGAGAGCAGAAGAGGGAGAGAAGGAGAGAGGGAGAGAGCTTTTCATGTTCGCTTCACACATATTGTGTCTGATTCTGGTGTGTGGTAACAGACTGTAATGGTGGACCAGAATTTAATGATTTCTTTTTCCTGTTTAATAAAACCTATAGACCCAGAAACAAATACCAACAGGTACCAGGTAGCAGTTTTAATGTGTGCACAAGTCTTAGTAATACTATCACAGTCAAGGAAGGGGAAACACACACATCCATCAATGTGCTTGGGCGCGTGAGCTCTTGAGAGGAGGGAAAAGGAGAGAGAAAGAAGAGAGAGAAAGTGTAAGAGAAAGAGAGATAGAAAGAGCAAGAGAGAGACAGAGGCAGACAGAGAGATGGTGGGAGGGAGAAGGAGAGAGAGAGAAAGGGATAGCCAGATGGAGAGATGGTGGGAGACGGGGGAATGTGACACCGAGACTGTGTGGAGGATAATGAGACACAGTGGCAGCCTGGGCCTCGGTATGCTTTAGGACTGTTTGCCAAACAATGAGGCCCTGCAAACCCAATTAAAGGGCAGATTTCCCCCAGGAAGAAAGAAAATGTGAAATTATCCCTGCTTGTTAAACCTGTCACTTCATTTCAATCAAATTATTACTTATGATCTCAGGGACCTCTCAGCTAATTGTTTTTCTCTCTCTCTCTCTCTCTCCTCTGTTTAGATTTTAGTGACAGGAAGAGGCTGTTCTGTGTCTGGTGAATGGGTTTATCATAGATAGCAGAGCATTTACTATTAGATGTGTGTCTGACTTCAGATGCATCATTTCTCTACTGTGGCTTACGGCCAATATTCATTGTGAAGTGAACTACACTGTGAACCTTTTTTACAGTAGCAGTGTCAGCAGTAGGGGCTATATTTAGATGGTTGTACTTTGTATTTCTCGATGGCTGATTATCGAGGTCCACATTTTTCCCTTTTGCATCCGTTTCTTTTTTCATGCGTCTTTTCTGTTGGTTATTGTGATGTGTCAAAGCTACATTTTGCTGTTAACAGACAGACAAAGGACTTTAATGTTCCATTGGATTATCACAGTCACATTGTGTTGATATACATAAACTGTCGTGGCCTTGTGCTCCACAGAGAGCAACGAGGAGTAAGTAAGTAAGCTATCCATAGACAGACAGAGGTTCTAAGGTAGTTGACTACAGTGACGTAGAGCTGCTATCCATAGACAGACAGAGGTTCTAAGTTAGTTGACTACAGTGACATAGAGCTGCTATCCATAGACAGACAGAGGTTCTAAGTTAGTCGACTACAGTGACATAGAGCTGCTATCCATAGACAGACAGAGGTTCTAAGGTAGTCGACTACAGTGACATAGAGCTGCTATCCATAGACAGACAGAGGTTCTAAGTTAGTTGACTACAGTGACATAGAGCTGCTATTCATAGGGCATTTGATATGATTCCAGAGTCCGACCCAAAACAACGTCACCGCAGAAGAGGTAGACGGAGTGGCCTTCTGGTCAGACTTCGGAGGCGCGCACACCACCCACTGCTTCCGAGTATTCAACTCGCTAATGTCCAGTTTATAGATAACAAGATAGACGAAATTAGGGCAAGGGTTGCTTTCCAGAGAGACATCAGGGATTGTAACATACTCTGTTTCACGGAAACATGGATCTCTCTGGATATGTTGTCGGAGTCGGTACAGCCACCAGGATTCTTTATGCGTCGCGCCTACATAAATAACATCTCTCTGGGAAGAAGAAGGGCGGTGGTGTATGCTTCATGATTAACGACTCATGGTGTAATCGTAACAATATACAGGAACTCAAGTCCTTTTGTTCACCTGACCTAGAATTCCTCACACTCAAATGCTGACCTTATTACCTTCCAAGATAATTCTGGGATCCATATATCCTGAGGCTGCATTTATTGGAGCTGGGGATTTTAACAAAGCAAATTTGAGAACAAGGCTACCAAAATTCTATCAGCATATTGATTGTAGCACTCATACGGGCAATACACTGGATCACTGCTACTCTAACTTCCGCGATGCATACAAGGCCCTCCCCCGCCCTCCTTTCGGGAAATCTGACCATGACTCCATTTTGCTCCTCCCCTCCTATAAGCAGAAACTCAAACAGGATGTACCCGTGACAAGAACTATTCAGCACTGGTCTGACCAATCGGAATCCATGCTTCAAGACCCTAACTAGAAACCGTGGATAGATGGCGGCATTCGCGCAAAACTGAAAGTTTGAACCACCGCATTTAACCATGGGAATATGGCTGAATACAAACAGTGTAGTTATTCCCTCTGCATGGCAATCAAACAAGCGGAATGTTGGTATAAGGACAAAGTGGAGTCACAATTCAACGGCTCAGACACGAGACGTATGTGGCAGGGTCTGCAGGCAATCACGGTATACAAAAAGAAAACCAGCCACGTCACGGTCTTGCTTCCAGACAAACTAAACAACTTCTTTGCCCACTTTGAGGATAATACAGTGCCCCCGACGTGGCCCGCTACCAATGACTGCGGGCTCTCCCTCTTCTTCTCCGCGGCCGACGTGAGTAAGACATTTAAACAGGTTAACCCTCGCAAGGCTGCTGGCCCAGATGGCATCCCTAGCCGCGTCCTCAGAGCATGCACAGACCAGCTGGCTGGTGTGTTTACGGGCATATTCAATCTCTCCCTATCCCAGTCTGCTGTCCTCACATGCTTCAAGATGGCCACCATTGTTCCTGTACCCAAGAAGGAAAAGGTAACTTAACTAAATGACTATTGCCCCGTAGCAATCACTTCTGTCATCAGGAAGTGCTTTGAGAGGCTAGTCAAGGATCATATCACCACCTTACCTGCCACCCTATACCCACTTAATTTTGCATACCTCTCCAAAAGGTCCACAGACAATGCAATTGCCATCACACTGCACACTGCCCTATCCCATCTGGACAAGAGGAATACCTATGTAAGAATGCTGTTCATTGACTACAGCTCAGCATTCAACACCATAGCACCCTTCAAGCTCATCATTAAGCTTGAGAAACTGGGTCTCAACCCCGCCCTGTGCAATTGGGTCCTGGACTTCCTGACGGGCCGCCACAAGGTGAAGGAAGGAAACAACATCTCCACTTCGCTGATCCTCAACACTAGGGCCTCACAAGGGTGCGTGCTCAGCCCCCTCCTGTACTCCCTGTTCACCCATGACTGCGTGGCCATGCACGCCTCCAACTCAATCATCAAGTTTGCAGATGACACAACAGTAGTAGGCTTGATCACCAACAATGACGATACAATCTATAGGGAAGAGGTGAGGGCACTCTGAGTGTGGTGTCAGGAAAACAACCTCTCACTCAACATCAACAAAACAAAGGAGATGATCGTGGACTTCAGGAAACAGCAGAGCGAGCACCCCCTATCCACATCGACTGGACAGCAGTGGAGAAGGTGGAAAGTATTCAGCTCCTCGATGTTCACATCATGGACAAACTGAAATGGTCCACCCACACAGTATGTTATTCAGGAGGCTGAATAAATTTGGCTTGCCACCTAAAACCCTCACAAACTTTTACATGTGCACAATTGAGAGCAACCTGTCAGGCTGTATCACCACCTGGTATGGCAACTGCTCCACCCACAACCGCAGGGCTCTCCAGAGGGTGGTGCGGTCTGCACAAAGCATCACTGGAGGTAAACTACCTGCCCTCCAGGAAACCTACACGACCCAGTGTCACAGGGAGGCCAAAAAGACCATCAAGGACAACATCCACCCGAGCCACTGCCTGTTCAACCCGTTACCATCCAGAAGGCGAGGTCAGTACAGGTGCATCAAAGCTGGTACCGAGAGACTGAAAAACACCTTCTTTTTCAAGGCCACCAGCTGTTAAACAGCCGTCACTAACACAGAGAGGTTGTTGCCTACATACAGACTTGAAATCATTGGCCACTTTAATAAATGGAACACTAGTCACTTTAATAATAATGTTTACATATCTTGCATTACTCATCTCATATGTATATACTGTATTTTATACCATCTATTGCATCTTGCCTATGCCGCTCGGTCATCGCTCATCCACATACTTATATGTACATATTCTTATTCCATCCCTTAGATTGTGTATTAGGTAGTTGTTGTGGAATTTTTGATTGCTTGTTAGATATTACTGCATTGTCGGAACTAGAAGCACAAGCATTTCGCTACACTCGCAATAACATCTGCTAACCATGTGTATGTGACCAATAAAATTATATAATATTTGATTTGATTGTATCACTAATGAAAGACTTCTGTGATTACATATGGAGGAAGAAGAGCAGATCAGTTGCTCTGAATGAGCACTGTTTTGATATTGAGAGAAAGGCCTTCCTGAAAGCCACAAAGTGCTACGCTCCAGCAGTAAATCAACCCTATAACTATTGCAGAGGGAAAAAGGGTCTCGTCTTGAATTGACTTACTCCATGACAGAGTTTGGAGAGATGAGTTCACACATACTGTATCATCTAGATGCGCACACACGCACACATACACACACACACGCACACGCACTGCCCATGGAATACGAGAATGCAAGGCTTATTGTGTACATTATTTAAAGTTACTGTAGAAACACAATCACTGTTTAAACTTACTATAGTAGCACAAAAATCCTTGCATCCATCGGGACACACATGCCAGCCTACAGATAAATTCAAATCAAATCAAATCACATTTTATTTGTCACCTGCTTCATAAACAATAGGTGTGGAGTAAAAGTGAAATACTTACTTACAGGCCCTTTCCCAACAATGCAAAAATGTAAATAAAAAATAGAAATAGTGACAATAAATACACAGTGAATAAGGAATAATGTACATATAGTGTACATATAGTGGGGGTAAAGAGAACTAGGCAACAGGATTGTGAAAGTGTGTGTGTGTGTGTGGGTGTTTATGTGGGATCAGTATGAATGTCTGCACATGTTTTGTGTGTGTGTGTGTGTGTGTGTGTGTGTGTGTGTGTGTGTGTGTGTGTGTGTGTGTGGGTGTGGGTGTGGGTGTGTGGGTGTGTGGGTGTGGGTGTGGGTGTGTGTGTGTGTGTGTGTGTGTGGGTGTGTGTTGGGGTGTCAGTGAGTGTGTGGATAGAGTCCAGTGTGTGGATAGAGTCCAGTGTGTGGATAGAGTCCAGTGTGTGGATAGAGTCCAGTGTGTGGATAGAGTCCAGTGTGTGGATAGAGTCCAGTGTGTGGATAGAGTCCAGTGTGTGGATAGAGTCCAGTGTGTGGATACGGTCCAGTGTGTGGATAGAGTCCAGTGTGTGGATAGAGTCCAGTGTGTGGATACGGTCCAGTGTGTGGATAGAGTCAAGTGTGTGGATACGGTCCAGTGTGTGGATACGGTCCAGTGTGTGGATACGGTCCAGTGTGTGGATAGAGTCCAGTGTGTGGATAGAGTCCAGTGTGTGGATACGGTCCAGTGTGTGGATAGAGTCCAGTGTGTGGATAGAGTCCAGTGTGTGGATAGAGTCCAGTGTGTGGATACGGTCCAGTGTGTGGATAGAGTCCAGTGTGTGGATAGAGTCCAGTGTGTGGATAGAGTCCAGTGTGTGGATAGAGTCCAGTGTGTGGATAGAGTCCAGTGTGTGGATACGGTCCAGTGTGTGGATAGAGTCAAGTGTGTGGATAGAGTCCAGTGTGTGGATACGGTCCAGTGTGTGGATAGAGTCCAGTGTGTGGATAGAGTCCAGTGTGTGGATAGAGTCCAGTGTGTGGATACGGTCCAGTGTGTGGATAGAGTCCAGTGTGTGGATAGAGTCCAGTGTGTGGATACGGTCCAGTGTGTGGATAGAGTCCAGTGTGTGGATACGGTCCAGTGTGTGGATAGAGTCCAGTGTGTGGATAGAGTCCAGTGTGTGGATAGAGTCCAGTGTGTGGATAGAGTCCAGTGTGTGGATAGAGTCCAGTGTGTGGATAGAGTCCAGTGTGTGGATACGGTCCAGTGTGTGGATAGAGTCCAGTGTGTGGATAGAGTCCAGTGTGTGGATAGAGTCCAGTGTGTGGATAGAGTCCAGTGTGTGGATAGAGTCCAGTGTGTGGATAGAGTCCAGTGTGTGGATAGAGTCCAGTGTGTGGATACGGTCCAGTGTGTGGATACGGTCCAGTGTGTGGATAGAGTCCAGTGTGTGGATAGAGTCCAGTGTGTGGATAGAGTCCAGTGTGTGGATAGAGTCCAGTGTGTGCCCATACTGTCAGTCTATCTGACACAGATCACTAAGAAACATGCCCCAGATTCCTGCAGACAGATATTTCTAGCGTGAATACTTCCAAAGAGGTTCCCTCGGCAGTCTTCAATCTTCCCACCCTGAGGAAATCTGGAGCAGAGGATTAGCTTTTCTAATTTGTGAATTGAAACTTGCGTCATTGTCTCCATTTAATCAGGACCTTGTTTCAGACTAGCAACAAAAAAAGCCTGAGGAAGGAAGGAAGGGAAGGCAGAGAGAGAGAGGGAGAAACACGCAGTGGTGTATTATAGAGAAATGGATTAAAAATAATATCATATCACACTCTGTTGAAAAGAGGCCTAATCTGGTGGAGGAGAATGGAAGGAAGACTCCATTGAATAGAAGAATAATTAAGGGAAATCTATTACGGCTTTGCTAATGAATTTAAATAGGAAGAGATCCATCTCTCCAAGGTAACTATGGGCTCCATGAGAAGATAGTAGAGCTGAAGAAATCATCACTTCACTGTTAATGTCTAAAGCTGTACAGTGCATGGCTGTAACACTGTAGTAATGAGGCTGCAGGCTGTAGTGCTGTGTTGTGGACCTAATGGTATAGATAGTATGGTGCATAAAATGGTGCTGTATTTCTCCACTGAAAGACTATTGCTACTGGCTGTAGTGCTGTACAGTAGTATGGTGTACTGGTAGTATGGTGTACATATGATCCTGCCATTCCCTACTCAAATATAGTTTTATATACACTGCTCAAAAAAATAAAAGGAACACTTAAACAACACAATGTAACTCCAAGTCAATCACACTTCTGTGAAATCAAACTGTCCACTTAGGAAGCAACACTGATTGACAATAAATTTCACATGCTGTTGTGCAAATGGAATAGATAAAAGGTGGAAATTATAGGCAATTAGCAAGGCACCCCCAATAAAGGAGTGATTCTGCAGGTGGTGACCACAGACCACTTCTCAGTTCCTATGCTTCCTGGCTGATGTTTTGGTCACTTTTGAATGCTGGCGGTGCTCTCACTCTAGTGGTAGCATGAGACGGAGTCTACAACCCACACAAGTGGCTCAGGTAGTGCAGCTCATCCAGGATGGCACATCAATGCGAGCTGTGGCAAGAAGGTTTGCTGTGTCTGTCAGCGTAGTATCCAGAGCATGGAGGCGCTACCAGGAGACAGGCCAGTACATAAGGAGACGTGGAGGAGGCCGTAGGAGGGCAACAACCCAGCAGCAGGACCGCTAACTGCCTTTGAGCAGCAGGATCACTGCCAGAGCCCTGCAAAATGACCTCCAGCAGGCCACAAATGTGCATGTAAAGTCATCATTCTGTGAGATGGCCATCATCTGAGAATTTGAGGTGAGAACAACATGTGGATATCTATGTAAACTCAAGAAACAGAAACTTAAGTTTCAGCAAACTTAACATGTGTATATATTTGTATGAACATAAGATTCAACAACTAAGACAAACTGAACAAGTTCCACAGACATGTGACTAACAGAAATTGAATAATGTGTCCCTGAACAAAGTGGGGGGGGATCAAAATCAAAAGTAACAGTCAACAGTCAGTATCTGGTGTGGCTACCAGTTGCATTAAGTACTGCAGTGCATCTCTTCCTCATGAACTGCACCAGATTTGCCAGTTCTGGCTGTGAGATGTTACCCCCCTCTTCCACCAAGGCACCTGCAAGTTCCCGGACATTTCTGGGGGGAATGGTCCTAGCCCTCACCCTCCGATCCCAGACGTGCTCAATGGGATTAAGATCCGGGCTCTTCGTTGGCCATGGCAGAACACTGACATTACTGTCTTGCAGGAAATCATGCACAGAATTAGCAGTATAGCTGGTGGCATTGTCATGCTGGAGGGTCATGTCAGGATGAGCCTGCAGGAAGGGTACCACATGAGGGAGGAGGATGTCTTCCCTGTAACGCACAGCATTGAGATTGCCTGCAATGACAACAAGCTCAGTCCGATGATGCTGTAACACACCGCCCCAGACCATGACGGACCCTCCACCTCCAAATCGATCCCACTCCAGAGTACAGGCCTTGGTGTAACTCTCATTCCTTCGACGATAAATGCGAATCCGACCATCACCCCTGGTGAGAGAAGCACCGCGACTCGTCAGTGAAGAGCACTTTTTGCCAGTCCTGTCTGGTCCAGCAACGGTGAGTTTGTACCCATAGGTGACGTTGTTGCTGGTGATGTCTGGTGAGGACCTGCCTTACAATAGGCCTACAAGCCCTCAGTCCAGCCTCTCTTAGCCTAGTGCGGACAGTCTGAGCACTGATGGAGGGATTGTGCGTTGCTGGTGTAACTCGGGCAGTTGTTGTTGCCATCATGTACCTGTCCCGCGGGTGTGATGTTCGGATGTACCGATCCTGTTTAGGTGTTGTTATACGTGGTATTCCACTGCGAGGACGATCAGCTGTCCGTCCTGTCTCCCTGTAGCGCTGTCTTAGGCGTCGCACAGTACAGACATTGCAATTTATTGCCCTGGCCACATCTGCAGTCCTCATGCCTCCTTGCAGCATGCCTAAGGCATATTCAGATGAGCAGGGACCCTGGGCATCTTTCATTTGGTGTTTTTCAGAGTCAGTAGAAAGTCCTCTTTAGTGTCCTACGTTTTCATAACTGTGACCTTAATTGCCTATAGTCTGTAAGCTGTTAGTGTCTTAACCACCGTTCCACAGGTGCATGTTCATTAATTGTAAAAAAAATATATTTTTTTCACCTTTATTTGACCAGGTAGGCTAGTTGAGAACACGTTCTCATTTACAACTGCGACCTGGCCAAGAATAAAGCAAAGCAGTTCGACACATACAACAACACAGAGTTACACATGAACTAAACAAACATACAGTCAATAATATAGTAGAAAAAGTCTATATACCGTTTGTGCAAATGAGGTAAGATAAGGGAGCTAAAGCAATAAATAGGCCATGGTGGCAAAGTATTTACAATATACCAATTAAACACTGGAGTGATTGATGTGCAAATAGAGATACTGGGGTGCAAAGGAGCAAGATAAATAAATAAATACAGTGTGGGGATGAGGTAGTTGGATGAGCTATTTATAGATTAGCTATGTATAGGTGCAGTGATATGTGAGCTGCTCTGACAGCTGGTGCTTAAAGCTAGTGAGGGAGATATGAGTCTCCAGCTTCAGGGATTTTTGCAGTTCGTTCCAGTCATTGACCTTAGAAAACTGGAAGGAAAGGCGGCCAAATGAGGAATTGGCTTAGGGGGTGACTAGTGAGATATACCTGCTGGAGCGCGGGTATATCAGTGAGCTGAGATAAGGCGGGGCTTTACCTAGCAGAGACTTGTAATGACCTGGAGCCAGTGGGTTTGGCGACGAGTATGAAGCGAGGGCCAGCCAACGAGAGCGTACATGTCGCAATGGTGGGTAGTATATGGGGCTTTGGCGACAAAACGGATGGCACTGTGATAGACTGCATCCAATTGGTTGAGTAGAGTGTTGGAGGCTATTTTGTAAATGACATCGCCGAAGTCGAGGATCGGTAGGATGGTCAGTTTTACGAGGGTATGTTTGGCAGCATGAGTGAAGGATGCTTTGTTGCGAAATAGGAAGCCGATTCTAGTTTTAATTTTGGATTGGAGATGCTTAATGTGAGTCTGACAGGAGAGTTTACAGTCTAACCAGACACCTAGGTAATTGTAGTTGTCCACATATTCTAAGTCAGAACCGTCCAGAGTAGTGATGCTGGACGGGAGGGCAGGTGCGGGCAGCGATCGGTTGAAGAGCATGCATTTAGTTGTACTTGCATTTAAGAGCAGTTGGAGGCCACGGAAGGAGAGTTGTATGGCATTGAAGCTCGTTTGGAGGTTAGTTAACACAGTGTCCAAAGAAGGGCCAGAAGTGTACAGAATGGTGTCGTCTGCGTAGAGGTGGATCAGAGAATCGCCAGCAGCAAGAGCGACATTATTGATGTATACAGAGAAGAGAGCCGGCCCGAGAATTGAACCCTGTGGCACCCCCACAGAGACTGCCAGAGGTCCAGACAACAGGCACTCCGATTTGACACACTAAACTCTATCAGATAAGTAGTTTGGTGAACCAGGCGAGGCAGTCATTTGAGAAACCAAGGCTATTTAGTCTGCCGATAAGAATGTGGTGATTGTCAGAGTCGAAAGCCTTGGCCAGGTCGATGAATACGGTTGCACAGTAATGTCTCTTATCGATGGCGGTTATGATATCGTTTAGGACCTTGAGCGTGGCTGAGGTGCACCCATGACCAGCTCTGAAACCAGATTGCATAGCGGAGATGGTACGGTGGAATTCGAAATGGTCGGTAATCTGTTTGTTAACTTGGCTTTCGATGGTTCATTGAACAAGCATGTGAAACAGTGTTTAAACCCTTTACAATGAAGATATTTGGATTTTTACGAATTATCTTTGAAAGACAGGGTCATGAAAAAGGGACATTTCTTTTTTTGCTGAGTTTATTAGTTGGAAAACAGCACATGCTTTACAGGTTATTAACATTCCGTGTGTAGGGTGAGAATCCTGACATTTGGTCAGTGTGTGTGTGAAAGGAAGCTTGTTGAACTTGTAGCATGGTTCATTGAGGTACATGAGCGTGTTCAAGAGATGCCTAACCAGGATCAATAGACAGCCATGATGGTGGGCTGGAGTGGACCAGAGGCCCTGTTCTCATCACCCAGTCATCTCTACACATTTGGGTCGCTGACTTGGAATTTGTGATTTGTGTGTGCACACACACATGCACACAGTTGTTGGCAACCACCAGCCAGTCATCTTCAAGACTAATTTCCTGGCATAATTTCAGACATATGTTTCAGACGGTGATGGGGTGGAGAGAAAGAGAGAGAGAGGGAGAGAGAGCGAGGGGGGGAGGGAGAGCAAATTGTCATTACAATGGAAAACAACAGCCATAATAATGCTAGGTTTAACAGTCAATTTCCTCTTCTATTGAGCCTACGATTCTAATGGTAAATGGGAGAAGGTGCAGTTGGTCTCTTACTCTGTTCTGTTGTTACTTCCTTCCAAGGCCTTTTATTTACCGTTTTTATCTTCAAACATAAAATTACCTTTACTTGAACAGAGAGTTTTCTACATTTACAATTTGTAAGAGGTCATCAGAGGCAGATTGGAGGAGAACAGTCAGCGCCATAGGAAATATTTAGAAGTAAAATGTTCATTTTGGTTAAAAGCAACGAACATTAAACCATCTGGAATATGGCCTGAGGCAGTCACAGAAATAAGCAACAGCCTCAACGGAGTCCTCTCTCTGCTCTACACTGGCACACACACACACACATGCACGCACGCGCGCACGTGCACAAGCACACACACACAAGCACACACAAGCACAAGCACACACACACACACACACACACACACACACACACACACACACACACACACACACACACACACACACACACACACACACACACACACACACACACACACACACACACACACACACACACACACACACACACACACACTCACTCTCACTCTCACTCTCACTCTCACTCTCACTCTCACTCTGTCTCTGCTGTAACCACTTACCAGTCTCTGAGTTGTTTAAACACTGTTTAATGTTTACTGTACTGTTTGATAGTGTTGAACAGCTGCAAAACAGTACTCAGGTTGTCCAATAAAATAGAAACATCTAACATACATCCAGGGGTTTATAGTTCATACTGAGAGAGAAACCTTCCATGGTGCCATGGAGACATTTAAATGACCTGTAGTTTGGCCCCTCCCCTATTTCTCCTCCTGAGAACTTCCACAGTCCCATAGTGCACTGCAGCTGGCCATGCCGACAACAGCCAGGGTTGATTGAAAGCTGTAGTAAGTCATTGAGTAAGTCCCTCCGTGTTCTCTCTGTCACCTTCACTCCCCCTAGGCTGCCACATACCCGTAACAAACTCCTTACTCAACATGCCAGCCCACAATAACACCCAAAGACAGGCCAATTTTATGATTCATTTAGCTCAATAAAGAGCCTTTATTAAAGTTTACTTACTTATCAGCAAGAGGCTGGCTGTGTGTGTGTTATTGGGCTTGCTCCTGCAAGCTGTGGAGAATTGGAGCTGATGGAGAGACTAGAAGTGTAGAGAAAGAGGAGAGGAGGGAGGGATGGATGGATTGGAGGGAGCTCACTCTGCTCCTACTGAGTATGTTACCTGGATAAGCAGGGTGTAGTCAGGATATCTAAAACACAGACACACCCATCTCATATCAACACCAGGATTCAGTTTATCTAACTCTCAATTTCACAGGAATATGCACCGTCACGAATGCCTCCACAATTAGACATCCCTCTAGTTCTCCGCAGTAAGGCCTACAACAACATGGCAGTTACAACACGGGCAGAGCAGAGGGGCTTGATGTTTGTTTTGCCCACTAAAAGATATCATGTCTATGGGGAGAGCAAGCGGGGGGTTGAGATTGAGAGAGAGAGAGATTGAGAAGCAGAGAAGAGAAGAGAGAGACTAGAGAGAGAGTAGAGAGAGACAGGAGACAGAGGCGGGAGGGAATGGGGAATGTCAGGGTGATTTAGATGTGAGTGAGAGGGGAGAGAGGGTGAGGAGACACAGACCCGGGGCCTCAGCTCTGGCTGGTGAGAGACAGATTTTAATCAGAGAGGCTGGAGAGCCAGAGGCCCCCCAGGGGCCCTGCGCATGACATGGCATTACAGCGCAGACAAAACAACACCAGCACCCAGACGACTAGCCTAGCCTCCAAATAAAAGATAACCCTGCCAACACACATCACCATCATCATCATCCAGCCCACTGCTGCCTTAATCTGGCTCATCCTCCAACACTAATTAACTTCATTGAGGGGCTAAATGACACATCCTAGTTTAACTTCATTGAGGGGATAAATGACAGATCCACATTTTTTCTTTAGTCTTGTTATCTTTATTTTCTTTAATAGTAGGCCTTGTGATTTTTGGGAATAGTCAGATCAGAGTCATTATTATGTGTGATTTAAGAACTAAATCAAATAATTAGCATGTTAAGTATTGAATGAATAGTTTAATTTTCATTTAACTTAGTTTCCTGCATTTTAGTTTTTTCATCTGAAGCCAATGGTCTGTCAATGGCGAGGGCAGGGTCTTTGTTGGTGTAGTGATGCACTGTATTATCATAACGTGACATACAGTGCCTTCGGAAAGTATTCAAACCCCTTGACTTTTTAAAAAACATTTTGTTACGTTACAGCTTTATTCTAAAATTGATTAAATAGCATTTTTTCCCTCATCAATCTACACACAATACCCCATAATGACAAAGCAAAAACTGTTTTTTAGAAATTGCTGCTAATTTATTTTTAAAAATAAATATATATACTCTATATATCATATTTGCATACGTATTCAGACCCTTACCTCAGTACTTTGTTGAAGCACCTTTGGCAGCAATTACAGCATTGAGTCTTCTTGGGTATGATGCTTCAAAGTTTGGCACACCTGTATTTGGGGTGTTTTTCCCATTCTTCTCTGGAGATCCTCTCAAGCTCTGTCAGGTTGGATGGGGAGCATCGCTGCACAGCTATTTTCAGGTCTCTCCAGATATGTTCAATCGGGTTCAAGTCCGGACTCTGGCTGGGCCACTCAAGGACATTCAGAGACTTGTCCTGAAGCCCCTCCTGCGTTGTATTGGCTATGTTCTTAAGGTCGTTGTCCTGTTGGAAGGTTTTTGTCAAGGTTTTTGTCAAGGATTTCTCTATACTTTGCTCCGTTCATCTTTCCCTTGATCCTGACTAGTCTCCCAGTCCCTGCTGCTGAAAAACATCCCCACAGCATGATGCTGCCACCATCATGCTTCACCGTAGGGATGGTGCCAGGTTTCCTCCAAATGTGACGCTTGGCATTCAGACCAAAGAGTTCAAACTTGGTTTCATCACACCAGAAAATCTTGTTTCCCATGGTCTGAGAGTCTTTAGGTGCCTTTTGCCAAAGTTGGCTGTCATGTGCCTTTTACTGAGGAGCGGCTTCCGTCTAGCCACTCTACCATAAAGGCCTAATTGGTGTAGTGCTGCAGAGATGGTTGTCCTTCTGGAAGATTCTCCCATCTCCACAGAGGAACTCTAGAGCTCTGTCAGAATGACCATCAGGTTCTTGGTCACCTCCCTGACCAAGTCCCTTCTCCCCGGATTGCTCAGTTTGGCCGGGCGACCAGCTCTTGGACGAGTCTTGGTGGTTCCAACCTTCTTCCTTTTAAGAATGATGGAGGCCACTGCGTTCTTGGAGACCTTCAATGATGCAGACATTTTTTGGTACCCTTCCCTAGATCTGTACCTCGACACAATCCTGTCTCAGACCTCTACGGACAATTCATTTGACATCATGGCTTGGTTTTTGCTCTGACATGCACTGTCAACTGTGGGACCTTATATAGACAGGTGTGTGCCTTTCAAAATCATATCCAATCAACTGAATTTACCACAGGTGGAATCCAATCAAGGATCATCAATGGAAACATCTAAATTTCGAGTCCCAAAGCGAAGGGTCTGAATTCTTAGGTAAATAAGGTTTTTCGGTTTTGTGGTTTCATACATTTGAAAAAAAATCAAAAAACCTGTTTTCGATTGTCGTTGGGGTATTGTGTGTAGATTGCTGAGGATTTATTTTTATTTAATCAATTTTAGAATAAGGCTGTAACTTAACAGCATGTGTAAGAAGTCAAGGGGTCTGAATACTTTCTCTGTCTTATCTCTCTCTGAGAGACAGAGAGAGAGAGAGAGAGAGCAGGGGAGAGGGAAGAGAGAGCAAGGGAGAGAGCATGGGAGAGGGAAGAGAGAGCAGGTGAGAGGGAAGAGTGAGCAGGGGAGAGGGAAGAGAGAGCAGGGGAGAGGGAAGAGAGAGCAGGGGAGAGGGAAGAAAGAGCAGGGGAGAGGGAAGAGAGAGCAGGGGAGAGGGAAGAGAGAGCAGGGGAGAGGGAAGAGAGAGCAGGGGAGAGGGAAGAGAGAGCAGGGGAGAGGGAAGAGAGAGCAAGGGAGAGGGAAGAGAGAGCAGGGGAGAGGGAAGAGAGAGCAGGGGAGAGGGAAGAGAGAGCAGGGGAGAGGGAAGAGAGAGCCGGGGAGAGGGAAGAGAGAGCAGGGGAGAGGGAAGAGAGAGCAGGGGAGAGGGAAGAGAGAGCAGGGGAGAGGGAAGAGAGAGCAGGGGAGAGGGAAGAGAGAGCAGGGGAGAGGGAAGAGAGAGCAAGGGAGAGGGAAGAGAGAGCAGGGGAGAGGGAAGAGAAGGAGGCAAGATTGAGGCGGAAGAATAGACAGCGTCAGGTGTAATGTTCATATTGGCTGACACAAGGGAAAAGCCAGCTTTTAAAGCGTTTAGCTTTAATTTCATTCAGGAGTGACATAATTGATTTTAATGAGATGTTTATAGAGTGAAGTGGCGCTGTTGCTAAATCATTTGCAAGGCTTGCTGCCTGCTTGGTTCTTCAGAGGCTCACACAGCACTGGGGAAAAGAGAGAAAAGCACTCAAGCATTCGCTGCCAAAATTCACACAGTTCCCCTTGCCACTCCCCCCCACCCACCCACCCTTCCTGTCTTTCTTCACTTTCACTTTTTACATCCATTCAACCTTGTGTAACTAGCAGAATTCGTTTTTTTCTTGGTATTACTTTATTCTTATTTAGATGGAGTTTTTCTTTCTTTTCTGCACTAGTTATAGTAGATTCACATTGGTGCTAGTTGTCCATTAGGAACTGGCTGTAGGGGTGTTAATTGCGGCAGTGTGTTCCCTGTGAATGTCCATTTGAATTGTGTGTTTCTCATCCCACAAACCACCCGCTAACATGGCATCCAACACACTTTCACCACAGTGAAAAATCATAGTGGCAGCAGTAGTAATAATGGCATCTCAGACTTAAACCACCCTCCCCACTTCCCCCTCCCAGCCAGCCCACTCCGTGGCCCACCTTCTCTGCACTGTGATTGACAGGGGCCACACTAAACCAGAGTGATTATAAAGACACTTCTCTCTGGGAAGTTACTGAGGCAGTGTGGACAGCAGAGAATGGCCCCTTTCCTATTCTTCACCCCCTCCACCCCTCAGGGAAAGACAGACTGTCACTCTGCAGCTGGCGACCACACCACTCCACCACCCCCCGTCCTCCAGAGTGTCACCCACCCTGCAGCAGCTTCATTTCCCTTTTATTAACACCTTCTAAAATAGACATTATTAATATCACACATTTTATTCCTAAACTCCCACACCATGACACGACTGACAGTAACCACCCGCAACGCCATATTATCATCCAAACTGCCGTCACAACCGCTTCCGGCAAACAATCAGGACAAGGGTGGGGAAATGACAGGTTTAGATTTATTCAGCAGAATAGCGGTTTCCAACGGCAACCCTCAGGCATGATGTCCATACAACAAACTTAAGGAGCTATTTTGATTGCTTTCCAATCAAGCGAGACAAACACTAATTAGATTTTTTGGAGGGACTGTGGAATTAGGGGTATGGAACTTGGAGCGGGGAGCGGGGATGACTGGCATTTCTCTCCGATAAATTGCTCTCATATCAGTCTCCTTACGCACTTCTGTTTACTGTCAGCCGTTTATTATTACAGAGAGTGAAGGAGTAAGCTGCAGATTCTGAGAGAGTCCCAAACGCCACCTTATTCCCCATATAGTACAGTGCTTTTGACCAGGGCCCATAGGGCACTATGTAGGAAATAGAGTGCCATTTGGTACACACCCAGTATGTTTTCAGAGATTAGAGATGTCTGGGTTTATCCTACCTTTTTATGATTGTTTGTCTAATGTGCTGTATGCTGTAGATACCCCAGCCCAGTACCACCAGTGCCTACACCACGCACCAGGCTTCCAGTGCGTTTTCAGAGCCCTGTTCCTCCTCCACGCACTCTTCCTGTGGTGCGTGACTCCAGCCCAGTGCCTCCAGTTCCGGCACCACGCACTAGGCCACCTGTGCGTCTCCGGAGCCCTGTGCGCACTGTTCCTTCTCCCCGTGCTCGTCCTGATGTGCGTGCCCTCAGCCCGGTGCCACCAGTGCCGGTACCACGCACCAGGCAAATAGTACGCTTTGAGAGTCCAGTGTGCCCTGTCCCTGCTCCCCGCACTAGGCTTGAAGTGCGTGTCTCCAGTCCGGTGCCTCCAGTTCCGGCACCACGCACCGGGCCTACAGTGCGTCTCAGCCGGCCGGAGTCTGCCGTCTGCCCAACGGCGTCTGAACTGTCCGTCTGCCAAGAGCCGCATGAACTGCCCGTCTGTATTGAGCCTTCAAAGCCGCCCGTCTGCCATGAGCCTGCAAAGCCGCCCGTCTGCCATGAGCCTACAGAGCCTTCCGCCAGACAGGAGCCGCTAGAGCCTTCCGCCAGACAGGAGCCGCTAGAGCCTTCCGCCAGACAGGAGCAGCCAAAGCCTTCCGCCAGACAGGATCAGTCTGAGCCACCCGTCTCCGCAGCGCCATCTGAGCCATCCGTCTCCTCAGCGCCATCTGAGCCATCCGTCTCCTCAGCGCCGTCTGAGCCATCCGTCTCCTCAGCGCCATCTGAGCCATCCGTCTCCCCAGCGCCGTCTGAGCCATCCGTCTCCCCAGCGCCATCTGAGCCATCCGTCTGTCCCGAGCCATTAGAGCCGCCCGTCTGTCCCGAGCCGTCAGAGCCGTTAGTCAGTCAGGAGCCGCTAGAGCCATTCGTCAGTCAGGATCTGCCAGAGCCGCCAACCAGACAGGATCTGCCAGAGCCGCCAACCAGACAGGATCTGCCAGAGCCGCCAACCAGACAGGATCTGCCAGAGCCGCCAACCAGACAGGATCTGCCAGAGCCGCCAACCAGACAGGATCTGCCAGAGCCGCCAACCAGACAGGATCTGCCAGAGCCGCCAGCCAGCCATGAGCGTCCAGAGCCGTCAGCCAGCCATGAGCGTCCAGAGCCGTCAGCCAGCCATGAGCGTCCAGAGCCGTCAGCCAGCCATGAGCGTCCAGAGCCGTCAGCCAGCCATGAGCGTCCAGAGCCGTCAGCCAGCCATGAGCGTCCAGAGCCGTCAGCCAGCCATGAGCGTCCAGAGCCGTCAGCCAGCCATGAGCGTCCAGAGCCGTCAGCCAGTCATGAGCTGCCCCTCAGCCCAGAGCGGCCATTAATCCAGAACTGCCCCTCAGTCCAGAGCTGTCTCTCTGTCCGGAGCTGCCTTTCAGTCCGGAGTTGCCCCTCTATCCTGAGCTACCTCTCTATCCTGAGCTATCTCTCTATCTACCTCTCTATTCTCACCTACCTCTATGTCCTGAGCTACCTTGTTCCGGAGCTGTCCCTTTATTTTGTGTTGCCTATATTAGGTGGGTGGAAGAGAGGGGTGGTCATTCTGAGGGGGATTAGCAAGCTGGGATTGACTATGGTGGGGTGGGGACCTCGTCCTGAGCCTGAGCCACCACCGTGGTCAGATGCCCACCCAGACCCTCCCCTAAACTTTGTGCTGGTGCGCCCGGAGTTCGCACCTTAAGGGGGGGGGGGGGTTATGTCACGTTCCTGACCTATTTCTGTTAGTTTGTTGTATGTGTTAGTTGGTCAGGACGTGAGTTTGGGTGGGCATTCTATGTTTTCTGTTTCTATGTTGGTTTAAGGGTTGCCTGGTATGGCTCTCAATTAGAGGCAGGTGTTTGGCGTTTCCTCTAATTGAGAGTCATATTTAGGTAGGTTGTTTCACAGTGTTCGTTGTGGGTGGTTGTCTCCTGTGTCAGTGTGTGTCGCACCATACGGGACTGTTCGGTTTGTTTGTACATCGTTCTTTTTGTGTAGTCTATTTTCCCTGTTCGTGCGTTCTTAGTGTTATATGTAAGTTCGTATAGTTCAGGTTTGTCTACATTTGTTTTGTTATTTTGTTAATTATTTCAAGTGGTTTCGTTTCGTGTTTTTCCCGTCTTGTTTTATTAAAATTATGTCATCACAACCCGCTGCGCCTTGGTTCAATCACTACTCCTCCTCTTCGGTTGTAGAGGAGGAGGAATACCGTTACACATTCTCTCTGTTTTTTTTTCACAGACAGACGTTGCTCTCATGAACAGATGTGGGATCTTTATTTGATCACCCTGTTGCAAGAGAACTTTCCTGCAATGCAGAACATTTAAAACTTGTAGTATATTTGAGGTTTAAAAAGGCTTATGGATTCTGTAATTGCCACTTTGAAATGTTAGACTTGATATTCCCTTTTAGAAAAATGTATCAACCCCTACAAAAATCTCCATTACTTATAATCCACATAATAATTCACATTTGTGTTGCTGCAGGATTATTTTCCTGTTGTAGCAAACTGACTTATATTAACATCCTACATCTGTAGACTGATACATGTGGTGTGATCTAGTAATATGTGATGATTTGTGATGCGGTGATGACACATGGTCTCTCTGTTCCACATACAGACATTGCGTTCATGCCCGATGCTGTGACGTAGGCATCCGATTGAATGTGAAAATCAAATCAAATTGTATTGGTCACGTACACATATTTTTCAGATGTTAGCGCATGTGCAACAAAACGCTTCTGTTTCTGACTCCAACAGTGCAGTAATAAAGTGCCTGGCAGATATCTTAAACTGGAGTGTCGACCCACTACCTCAAGCACCAACCTTGACAAGATGGAGCTGCTCTTTCTCCTGGGGAAGGCCTGCACGCTCAAAGACCTCTCCATCACGGTTGACTCCACAGTGTCGCCCTCACAGAGTGCAAAGAACCTTGGCGTGCCCCTGGACGTCACCCTGTCATTTTCTGCAAACATCAAAGCAGTGACTCGCTCCTGCAGGTTCATGCTCTACAACATCTATTGAGTACGATCCTACCTCACACAGGAAGTGGCGCAGGTCCTAATTCAGGCACTTGTCCTCTCCCGTCTAGACTACTGTAACTCACAGTTGGCTAGGCTCCTCGCTTGTGCCATCAAATCCCTGCCATTTATCCAGAACGCTGCAGCCCGCCTGTTGTTCAACTTTCCCAAGTTCTTCCATGTCACCCTGCTCCTCAGCACACTCCACTGGCTTTCAGTCGAAGCTCGCATCCCCTACAAGACCATGGTGCTTACCTATGGTACAGCAAGAGTAACTGCTCCTCCCTACTTTCAGCCTATGCTCAAACCCTACAACCCAACCTGAGCACTCCATTCTGCCACCTCAGGTCTCTGGCCCTTCCACCCCTATGGGAGAGCAGCTCCCACTCAGCCGAGTCCAAGCTCTTCTCTGTCCTGGCACCCCAATGGTGGAACCAGCTTCCCCCAAAAAACCTGAACCAGCACTTGCACTTGATCCCCCCCTGCCCTTTCAAGCTCTGACTCTACTGATAACTAAAATATGTAATATATAAATATATATACAATGCGTTCAGAAAGTATTCATACCCCTTGACTTTCTCCACATTTTGTTGTGTTAAAGCCTGAATTAAAAATTGATTAGATTGAGATTTTCTGTCACTGGCCTAGACACAATACCCCATAATGTCAAAGTGGAATTATGTTTTTAGATAAAAAATAAAATCAATAATAAATTAAAAGCTGAAATGTTTTGCGTCAATAAGTAATCAACCCCTTTGAAATGGCAAGCCTAAATATGTTCAGAAGTAAAAATGTGATGTGTTTTGTGTTGGATTTACCCCAAACATAACACTTTGTATTCAGGACATAAAGTTAATTTATATGGCACTTTTTTAGCAGCTTCACTTTAGTGCCTTTTTGCAAACAGGATGCATGTTTTCTAATATGTTTTATTCTGTACAGGCTTCCTCCTTTTCACTCTGTCATTTAGGTTAGTATTGTGGAGTAACTACAATGTTGCTGATCCATCCTCAGTTTTATCATATCTCAGCCATTAAACTCTGTAACTGTTTTACCATTGCCCTCATGGTGAAATCCCTGAGCGATTTCCTTCCTCTCCGGCAACTGCGTTAGGAAGGACGCCTGTATCTTCGTAGTGACTGGGTGTATTGATACACCATCCAAAGTGAAATTAAGAACTTCACCAAGCTCAAAGGGATATTCAATGTCGGGCATTGGGGCATTGTAAAACCTCCCTGATCTTTGTGGTTGAATCTATGTTTGAAATTCACTGCTCAACTGAGGGATCTTACAGATAATTGTATGTGTGGGGTACAGAGATGAGGTAGTAATTCATGTTCAACACTATTATTGCACACAGTGCATCCGCTCAACTTATTATGTGACTTGTTATTAAGCACATTTTTACTTGTATTTATTATTTTGCTCAGAAAACTTGGGGGGGGGGGTGGGGGGGGGGATAAAACCCCCTGCGGGCCAAATTTGGGGCGCCAGTTGGGGAACCCTGTCTTCGAAACTTACTCAGAAAGACTCACAGCTGTAATCACTGCCAAAGGTGATTTTAACATGTATCGTCTCAGGGGTGTGAATGCTTATGTAAAATAGATATTTCTGTATTTCATTTGTAATACATTTGCAAAAATGTATTTGATCCATTTTGAATTCAGACTGTAACACAACACAATGTGGAATAAGTCAAGGGGTTTGAATACTTTCTGAAGGTACTGTATGTATATAATGGTATGTATAGACAGTATGGACAGTATATGAATAGGAAAGGTGTGTACAGCAGTAGTTATATAGGATGAGCCTTGACTAGAATACAGTATATACATATGAAGTGGGTAAAATGGTATGTAAACATTATTAAAGTAAAATATACTTTTGACTGGTACTGTACAGTCATGGCCAAAAGTTTTGAGAACGACACAAATATTAATTTTCACAAAGTCTGCTACCTCAGTTTGTATGATGGCAATTTGCATATACTCCAGAATGTTATGAAGAGTGATCAGATGAATTGCAATTAATTGCAAAGTCCCTCTTTGCCATGCAAATGAACTGAATCCCCAAAAAACATTTCCACTGCATTTCAGCCCTGCCACAAAAGGACCAGCTGACATAATGTCAGTGATTCTCTCGTTAACACCGTTGTGAGTGTTGACGAGGACAAGGCTGGAGATCACTCTGTCATGCTGATTGAGTTCAAATAACAGGCTGGAAGCTTCAAAAGGAGGGTGGTGCTTGGAATCATTGTTCTTCCTCTGTCAACGATGGTTACCTGCAAGGAAACACGTGCCGTCATCATTGCTTTGCACAAAAAGGGCTTCACAGGTAAGGATATTGCTACCAGTAAGATTACACCTAAATCAACCATTTATCGGATCATCATGAACTTCAAGGAGAGCAGTTCAATTGTTGTGAAGAAGGCTTCGGGGCGCCCAAGAAAGTCCAGCAAGCGCCAGGACCGTCTCCTAAAGTTGATTCAGCTGCGGGATCGGGGCACCACCAGTACAGAGCTTGCTCAGGAATGGCGGTATGCAGGTGTGAGTGCATCTGCACGCACAGTGAGGCGAAGACTTTTGGAGGATGGCCTGGTGTCAAGAAGGGCAGCAAAGAAGCCACTTCTCTCCAGGAAAAACATCAGGGACAGACTGATATTCTGCAAAAGGTACAGGGATTGTACTGCTGAGGACTGGGGTAAAGTCATTTTCTCTGATGAATCCCCTTTCCGATTGTTTGGGGCATCCGGAAAAAAGCTTGTCTGGAGAAGATAAGGTGAGCGCTACCATCAGTCCTGTATTATGCCAACAGTAAAGCATCCTGAGACCATTCATGTGTGGGGTTGCTTCTCAGCCAAGGCAGTGGGCTCACTCACAATTTTGCCTAAGAACACAGCCATGAATAAAGAATGGTACCAACTCATCCTCCGAGAGCAATTGCTCCCAACCATCCAGAAACAGTTTGGTGACGAACAATGTCTTTTCCAGCATGATGGAGCACCTTGCCATAAGGCAAAAGTGATAACTAAGCGGCTCGGGGAACAAAACATTGTTATTTTGGGTCGATGGTCAGGAAACTCCCCAGACCTTAATCCCATTGAGAACTTGTGTTCAATCCTCAAGAGGCAGGTGGACAAACAAAAACCCACAAATTCTGACAAACTCCAAGCATTGATTATGCAAGAATGGGCTGCCATCAGTCAGGATGTGGCCCAAACGTCAATTGACAGCATGCCAGGGCGGATTGCAGAGTTCTTGAAAAAGAAGTGTCAACACTGCAAATATTGACTCTTTGCATCAACTTCATGTAAATGTAAATAAAAGCCTTTGACACGTATGAAATGCTTGTATTATACTTCAGTATTCCGTAGTAACATCTGACAAAAATATCTAAAGACACTGAAGCAGCAAACGTTGTGGAAATGAATATTTGTGTCATTCTCAAAACTTTTGGCCATGACTGTAGATAGGGCGGGATAGAGTACCGGGTGGTAGCTAGCAACAGTGACTAAGTTCAGGGCAGGGTACTGGGCGGAGGCAGCCTAGTGGTGACTATTTAACAGTCTGATGGCCTGGAGATAGAAGCTGTGTTTTAGTCTCTCGATCCCAGCTTTGATGCACCTGTACTGTTTCCGCCTTCTAGATGGTAGCGGGGTGAACAGGCCGTGGCTCAGGTGGCTGAGCCCCTTGAGAAATTTCTTGCCGTTTCTGTGACACCGGTTGCTGTAGATGTCCTGGAAGGCAGGCAGTGTGATGCTTTGGACTAACCGTACCACCCTCTGGAGAGCCCTGCTTTTGCGGACGGTGCAATTGCCATACCAGGCGGTGATACAGTCCGACAGGATGCTCTCAATGGTGCACCTGTAGAAGTTTGTGAGGGTCTTAGAGAGGGGCCAAGAAAAATGTCTTCAGTCTCCTGAGGTTGAAGAGGCACTGTAATGCCTTTTTCACCACACTGTCTGTGTGGATGGACCATTTCAGGTTTTCAGTGATGTGAACGCAGAGGAACTTGAAGATTTTCACCCTCTCCACTGCGGCCCCGTCGATGTGGAGGGGGGCATGCTCTCTCTGCTGTCTCCTGAAGTCCACGATCAGCTCCTTCATTTTGTTGATGTTGTTCTTTCCCTGGCAAAACTCCGCCAGGGCCCTCACCTCCTTCCTGTAGGCTGTCTCGTCGTTGTTGGTAATCAGGCCTACCACTGTTGTTTCATCAGCAAACTTTATGATTGAGTTGAAGATGTGAGTGACCACGCAGTCATGATAGAACAGGGAGTACAGGAGGGGGCAGAGCATGCACCCTTGTGGGGCCCCCGTGTTCAGGAGCAGCGTGGTGGAGATGTTGTTGCCTACCCTCACCACCTGGGGTCAGCCCATCAGGAAGTCAAGGATCCAGTTGCAGAGGGCGGGTTTCAGACCCATGGCCCTGATCTTAGTGATGAGCTTGGAGTGCACTATTGTGTTGAAGGCTGAATTTTAGTCAATGAACATACTGTACATAGGTATTCCTCTTGTCCAGATGGGATGGGGCAGTGTGCAGTTCAATGACGATTGCGTCTGTGGATCTGTTGGGGCGGTTTGAAAATTGTAGCGGGCCTAGGGTGTCGTGAAAGGTAGAGGTGACATGATCCTTAACTAGCCTCTCAAAGCACTTCATGATGACAAGAAGTGAGTGTTACGGGGCAATAGTCATTTAGTTCAGTTGCTTTCGCTTTCTTAGGTACAGGAACAATGGTGGACATATTGAAGCAAGTGAGGACAACAGACTGATGAAATTATACAAACCAAAATATAAACCCAACATGTAAAGTGTTGGTCCCATGTTTCATGAGCTGAAATAAAAGATTCCAGAAATTTTCCATATGCTGAAAAAGCTAATTTCTCTCCAATGTTGGCCAGAAATGTATTTACATCCCTGTTAGCGAGCATTTCTCATTTTCCAATATAATCCATCCACCTGACAGGTGTGGCATATCAAGAAGCTGATTTAACAGCATGATCATTGCACAGGTGCACCTTGTGCTGGGGACATTAAAAGGCCACTCTTAAAATGTGAAGTTTTGTCACACAACACATTGCCACAGATGTCTCAAGTTTTGAGGGAGTGTGCAATTGGCATGCTGACTGCAGGAATGTCCTCCCGGGCTGTTGCCACATAATTTAATGTTAATTTCTCTAAAATAAGCCGCCTCCAACATAGTTTTAGAGAATTTGACAGTACGTCCAACCGGCCTCACAACTGCAGACCACGTGTAACCACGCCAGCCCAAGTGGGTGGGCCTATGCCCACCCAGGCCCACCCATGACTGCACTCTTGCCCAGTCATGTGAAATCCATAGATTAGGGCCTTATTTATATATTTCAATTGACTGATTTCATTATGTGTACTGTAACTCCGTAAAAGCATTGAAATTGTTGCATGTTGCGTTTATATCTTTGTTCAGTATATATAAACATTTACATTCTACATTCTCTCTGTTGTTTTCCAGACGGACGCTGCGCTCATGTACGATGCCGTGCACGTGGTGGCCGTGGCCGTGCAGCAGTCTCAGCAGATCACTGTCAGCTCCCTACAGTGCAACAGACACAAACCCTGGCGCTTTGGGAACAGATTCATGGCCCTCATCAAAGAGGTACGTAGTATTATACATTACACACCGGCCCACTGGAAAGGCAGGGGAGGGATGGACATGGAGAGAGAGAATGAATGAGTGAGAGATAGCCTACACACACATAGGAGAGAGAGAATGAAAGAGAGAGAGAACGCCTACACACACATAGGAGAGAGAGAATGAAAGAGTGAGAGAACGCCTACACACACAGGAGAGAGAGAAGGAAAGAGAGAGATAGCCTACACACACTGGAGAGAGAAGGAAAGAGAGAGATAGCCTACACACATAGGAGAGAGAGAAGGAACGAGAGAGATAGCCTACACACATAGGAGAGAGAGAAGGAAAGAGAGAGATAGCCTACACACATAGGAGAGAGAGACACAAGAGAGACATACAGCGAAACAAGCTGGATGGGCACAAGGGGGCGATCAAAGAAATCAATGTAAATGAAAGAAAAAGGCTTTGTTTTTACTGCATTTTTATATTATGTACATTCATAGTTCTCCGAGAGCAGCAACCATCTTAATCTTAAACCTGTCTCTCTGTTTTCATATCATGTCCCTACAGAATGGGTCTACATGATCTTAATCTGGGCTAATTATTCCTCAGTGTGCTAGATAGATTCTGGAAACTGGTGGCGGATAATCCAAACGTCCCTGTCTGTCAGTTAGGCAGTTAAAGAGCAAGATTGGCCCAGGCTATATTTAGGGTCTGTAAAGCCTAGCTAGCGTGTTCTGTTCTGTTTGCTCTGTGAGATTTCACCAGAACCCTGCTAACACTCACACTGCTTCTGGCTGGGGGGTGGTGTGGCTGGAGGGTGGAGGGTGGGGAAGAGGAATGGAGGGATGAGGTTTTTGACATTTTAAAGCTCTTTGTCTCGAACCGCCGCACAAATAATCTCACATCTCGCCACCTCTAGTACTCTCTCTCTCTAAGCCTGTGGACCAGTACTAGGGTGGACACCAGCCAGCCCTCATAAAAGACACCGCTGTTTAGCCTGATGGTCTTTATACACCACTGCACTGTCGATCCAGAGTGACATACAGGGTAACATTACACTATCACTGCATGGCCACTGCATCACAGGCTAACACTGAACTATCACTGCATGGCCACTGCATCACAGGCTAACACTGAACTATCACTGCATGGCCACTGCATCACAGGCTAACACTGAACTATCACTGCATGGCCACCGCATCACAGGCTAACACTGAACTATCACTGCATGGCCACTGCATCACAGGCTAACACTGAACTATCACTGCATGGCCACTGCATCACAGGCTAACACTGAACTATCACTGCATGGCCACCGCATCACAGGCTAACACTGAACTATCACTGCATGGCCACTGCATCACAGGCTAACACTGAACTATCACTGCATGGCCACCGCATCACAGGCTAACACTGAACTATCACTGCATGGCCACTGCATCACAGGCTAACACTGAACTATCACTGCATGGCCACCGCATCACAGGCTAACACTGAACTATCACTGCATGGCCACTGCATCACAGGCTAACACTGAACTATCACTGCATGGCCACCGCATCACAGGCTAACACTGAACTATCACTGCATGGCCACTGCATCACAGGCTAACACTGAACTATCACTGCATGGCCACCGCATCACAGGCTAACACTGAACTATCACTGCATGGCCACTGCATCACAGGCTAACACTGAACTATCACTGCATGGCCACTGCATCACAGGCTAACACTGAACTATCACTGCATGGCCACTGTATCACAGGCTAACACTGAACTATCACTGCATGGCCACTGTATCACAGGCTAACACTGAACTATCACTGCATGGCGGGTAGGAGCATTGGGCCAGTAACCGAAAGGTTGCCGAATCGAATCCCCGAGCTGACAAGGTAAACATATGTCGTTCTGCCTCTGAGCAAGGCAGGTATCCCACTGTTCCCCAGGCGCCGATGATGTGGATGCCGATTAAGTCAGCCCTCCGCACCTCTCTGATTCAGAGGGGTTGGGTTAAATGCGGAAGACACATTTCAGTTGAATACATTCAGTTGTACTACTGACTAGGCATCCCCCTTTCCCTACACTATCAATGAATCACCACTGCATGACAGGCTAACATTACACTATCACTGACTCACCACTGTATGACAGGCTAACATTACACTATCACTGAATCACCACTGTATGACAGGCTAACATTACACTATCACTGAATCACCACTGTATCACAGGCTAACATTACACTATCACTGAATCACCACTGTATTACAGGCTAACATTACACTATCACTGAATCACCACTGTATCACAGGCTAACATTACACTATCACTGAATCACCACTGTATTACAGGCTAACATTACACTATCACTGTATCACAGGCTAACATTACACTATCACTGAATCACCACTGTATCACAGGCTAACATTACACTATCACTGAATTACCACTGTATTACAGGCTAACATTACACTATCACTGAATTACCACTGTATTACAGGCTAACATTACACTATCACTGAATTACCACTGTATTACAGGCTAACATTACACTATCACTGTATGACAGGCTAACATTACACTATCACTGAATCACCACTGTATCACAGGCTAACATTACACTATCACTGTATGACAGGCTAACAATACACTATCACTGAATTACCACTGTATTACAGGCTAACATTACACTATCACTGAATCACCACTGTATGACAGGCTAATATTACACTATCACTGAATCACCACTGTATTACAGGCTAACATTACACTATCACTGAATCAACACTGTATCACAGGCTAACATTACACTATCACTGAATCACCACTGTATCACAGGCTAACATTACACTATCACTGAAATCACCACTGTATGACAGGCTAACATTACACTATCACTGAATCACCACTGTATGACAGGCTAACATTACAATATCACTGTATTACAGGCTAACATTACACTATCACTGAATTACCACTGTATTACAGGCTAACATTACACTATCACTGAATCACAGGCTAACATTACACTATCACTGAATCACAGGCTAACATTACACTATCACTGAATCACAGGCTAACATTACACTTAACATACTACATCTATTTAACACGGATTCATTCAAAGGTACCAATTTCCACTGTTATTTTCAATATATATGGTTATTTCTTGGAAATTCACAATCTTCTTTCATCTAGTTCTCTCTTCCCAACAAAGAGGAACAATGTGACATTAATGAACCTGTAATAACATGACGTTAGATGTCATACTACAGGTTCTTTCTGAAATAACATTCGCTTTAAGTCAGTTACTCTTGCTTCTCTAAGAAAAAGGCACAGAATTCAACAT